>NW_028163169.1:0-14181 GCF_964263955.1 Coregonus lavaretus | reverse complement strand
ATATGATCCAGATCTGATTTAATACAGTTGTAGGTAGCTACTCATATTGACTTGTTACATGATATGATCCAGATCAGATTTAATACAGTTGTAGGTAGCTAGTCATATTGACTTGTTACATGATATGATCCAGATCAGATTTAATACAGTTGTAGGTAGCTACTCATATTGACTTGTTACATGATATGATCCAGATCAGATTTAATACAGTTGTAGGTAGCTACTCATATTGCGCTGGCTTATTATTTTTATAATATGCTGTAATAAAGTATGTTATATCTTATTTTATAAACATTTGTGAGTCTCCAATGTCTCAGTCTGCTGCAGTGCAAAATCATAGGATAGATTCTATGTCAGTCTGCTGAGGAGCAAGAAGAATAACATTAGATAGATTCTGTATTGAATGATAACATTAGATTCTGTATAGAATGATAACATTAGATTCTGTATAGAATTAAACATTAGATTCTGTATAGAATGATAACATTAGATAGATTCTGTATAGAAAGATAACATTAGATAGATTCTGTATAGAATGATAACATTGGATATATTCTGTATAGAATGATAACATTGGATATATTCTGTATAGAATGATAACATTGGATATATTCTGTATAGAATGATAACATTAGATAGATTATGTATAGAATGATAACATTAGATACTGTATAGAATGATAACATTAGAGACTGTATAGAATGATAACAATAGATTCTGTATAGAATGATAACATTAGATACTGTATAGAATGATAACATTAGAGACTGTATAGAATGATAACATTAGAGACTGTATAGAATGATAACATTAGATACTGTATAGAATGATAACATTAGAGACTGTATAGAATGATAACATTAGATACTGTATAGAATGATAACATTAGAGACTGTATAGAATGATAACAATAGATTCTGTATAGAATGATAACATTAGAGACTGTATAGAATGATAACATTAGAGACTGTATAGAATGATAACATTAGATACTGTATAGAATGATAACATTAGATACTGTATAGAATGATAACATTAGATACTGTATAGAATGATAACATTAGATACTAGATCATATGTAATAAATAACAGGAAAGCTCTCATAGCACTTTATAAGGCAAAGGAAAGAGAAAAGAGAAAGAAATGAAAGAAAGAGAGAAAGAAGGAGAAGATGGTGGAGAAGAACCAGTACCAGACTAGCCTGGGTACCAGTCTGTTTTGTGCTAACATTCCACTCCTTGCTACTCCTTGTCATGTTTGGCAAGGAGTGGAATGTTAGCACAAAACAGGTCTGGATTTCAGGCTAGGACCAGACCCATGGGCGGCGCACAATTGGTCCAGCGTCGTCCAAGGCAGGGGAGGGTTTGGCCGGCAGGGATGTGGGTTCGTTTCCCACGGGGGGGCCAGTATGAAAAAAAAAAAAAAAAAAAAAAAAAAACCGTGTATGCATTCACTAACTGTAAGTCGCTCTGGATAAGAGCGTCTGCTAAATGACTAAAATGTCAATGTAAATATTATATAGAAAGTGGTGTGCAATTATACCCTACGTTAGGGATGGGCAACTCCTCGGGGGCCACAGTGGTGTCACACCTTTTCCCCATCCCGGGAAAACACAGCTGATGAAACTAATTGCATTCGAAACTGAAGATCATGATTAGTTGATTATTGGAGTCAGGCGTGTTAGCTGGGGCTGGGGCAGAAGTGTGACACCAATCAGACCCCAGAGGACTGGAGTTGCCCAGCCCTGCCCTACATGTGTCATAGGAATACACTGCCTTCAGAATGTATTCATACCCCTTGACTTATTCCACATTTTGTTGTGTTACAGCCCGAATTCAAAATGGATTAAAAAAAATAATAATCTCACCCATCTACACACAATACCTCATACTGACAAAGGGAAAACATGTTTTTATAAATGTTAGCACATTTATTGAGAATGAAATACAGAAATATCTTATTTACATAAGTATTCACACCCCTGAGTCAATACATTGTAGATTTTCCAGCCGATTTAAGTCAAAACTGTAACTAGGCCACTCAGGAACATTCAATGTCATCTTGGCGAGCAACTCCAGTGTATATTTGGCCTTGTGTTTTAGGTTATTGTCCTGCTGAAAGGTGAATTTGTCTCCCAGTGTATGTTGGAATGCAGACTGAACCAGGTTTTCTTCTAGGATTTTGCCTGTGCTTAGCTCTATTCCGTTATTTTTATCCTGAAAAACTCCTTAGTCCTGGCCGATGACAAGCATACCCATGACATGAGGCAGCCACCACCATGCTTGAAAATACGAAGAGTGGTACTTAGTGATGTGTTGTGTTGGATTTGCCCCAAACATAATGCTTTGTATTCAGGACATAAAGTTAATTTCTTTGCCACATTTTTTGCAGTTTTACTTTAGTGCCTTATTGTAAACAGGATGCATGTTATGGATTTTTTTTTTCTGTACAGGCTACCTCTGTCAATTTAGTATTGTGGAGTAACTACAATGTTGTTGATCCATCCTCAGTTTTCTCCAATCACAGCCATTAACTGTTAATCTGTAGCTGTTTTAAAGTCACCATTGACATCATGGTGAAAATCCCTGAGCGGTTTCCTTCCTCTCCGACAACTGAGTTAGGAAGGACGCCTGTATCTTTGTAGTGACTGGGTATATTGATGCACCATCCAAAGTGTAATTAATAACTTCACCATGCTCAAAGGGATATTCAATGTCTGTTTTTTTAATTATTTTTTTTATGTCCCATCTACCAATAGGTGCCCTTCTTTGCAAGCACTGGAAAACCTCCCTGGTCTTTGTGGTTGAACCCGTGTTTGAAATTCACTGCTCGACTGAGGGACTTTACAGATAATTGTATGTGTTGGGGTACAGAGATGAGGTAGTCATTCAAAAAAATATAGTTAAACACTATTATGGCACACAGAGTCCATGCAACTTACTATGTGACTTTGACATTAGGGGGTAAACTATTTTAAATTCAGGCTGTAACACAACAAAATGTGGAAAAAGTCAAAGGGGGTGGGAATACTTTCTGAAGGCACTGCGTGTACAAAACATTAAGGACACCTGCTCTTTCCATGACATCAGTGGAGGCTGCTGAGGGGAGGACGGCTCATAATAATGGCTGGAATGGAGCAAATGGAATGGCATCAAACACCATGGAAACCATGTGTTTGATGTATTTGATACCATTCCACTGATTCCGCCCCCAGCCATTACCACGAGACCATCCTCCCCAATTAAGGTGCCACCAACCTCCTGTGCATCACATAGACTGACCAGGTGAATCCAGGTGAAAGCTACGATCCCTTATTGATGTAAACTTGTTAAATGCACTTCAATCAGTGTAGGTGAAGGGGAAGAGACAGGTTAAAGAAGGATTTTTAAAGTCTTGAGACAATTGAGACATGGATTGTGTATGTGTGCCATTCAGAGGGTGAATGGGCAAGACAAAATATTTAGGTGCCTTTAAACGGGGTATGGTAGTAGGTGCCAGGTGCACCGGTTTGTGTCAAGAACTGCAACGCTGCTGGGTTTTTTAGGCTAAGCAGTTTCTGTGAGCAGTGCTTAATTTGAGCCGAACAGGATCCGGCACATCTCCGTTTTGAACTGTTTCGTTCCGGAACCTATTTGGCCGTTCCTGTACCTCTCCTGTCATTATTTGTTTTTCTTCACTTTTTTGCTATGTAAAAAATTATATAATAAAATACATCAAAGTTCATTCGAGTACGGCTCCTCCTGCCCCCCCCCCCCCGAAAATAACGTAATCAGCCCGGGCCTGATATTCGAAAAGTTGGATAGGGTTGGGCCTAGGCGGGTGCTTATGGTTTGCCCAACATTGTAACCTGTGTTTGCGACCTACACGTGGCGGTGGCTGTGTGAGTAGCGCGCCTGTAGCTCTCACAGAATTAGAATGAGATTCACGTTCTGTGAATGAGATTCACGTTCTGTGATCTCTCTCCTTCCCTCTGCTCTGATAGACATGAGCCTTCAACTATCATCTCTCCAGCGTTGCACTTCATCATGTATTTCCTTGTAGAATCATAGCCGCGCGAAGGGTTCTGGAGCAGCTGCAGCTGTCTGTTCAGAAATACATTTAATAATTCAGAATAGCTTACTACACTATTGAGAAGGCCTATAATTTAGCCACCGAGGATCAATAGCTTTTATTTTTTTTTAATAACCTAGCTGTGGATATATCCCAATAACAAGGCATAGACTACAGTCGGGAACCCCCGGCAAATCTGTCAGTGAACAGCATGCAGCCAAAACAGGCCTTTCGCATGATTTCAAATACAATCGCGGGAAAACACAGGTTGGAAAGCAAATACACTACCGGTCAAAAGTTTTAGAACACCTACTCATTCATTCATATTTTTTAAACTATTTTCTACATTGTAGAATAATAGTGAAGACATCAAAACTATGAAATAACACATATGGAATCATGTAGTAACCAAAAAAGTGTTAAACAAATCAAAATATATTTGAGATTCTTCAAATAGCCACCCTTTGCCTTGATGACAGCTTTGCACACTCTTGGTATTCTCTCAACCAGCTTCACCTGGAATGCTTTTCCAACAGTCTTGAAGGAGTTTCCACATATGCTGAGCACTTGTTGGCTGCTTTTCCTTCACTCTGCGGTCCGACTCATCCCAGACCATCTCAATTTGGTTGAGGTCGGGGGATTGTGGAGGCCAGGTCATCTGATGCAGCACTCCATCACTCTCCTTCTTGGTCAAGTAGCCCTTACACAGCCTGGAGGTGTGTTGGGGTCATTGTCCTGTTGAAAAAGAAATGATAGTCCCACTAAGCCCAAACCAGATGGGATGGCGTATCGCTGCAGAACGCTGTGGTAGCCATGCTGGTTAAGTGTGCCTTGAATTCTAAATAAATCACAGACAGGGTCACCAGCAAAGCAACCCCACACCATAACACCTCCTCCTCCATGCTTCACGGTGAGAAATACACATGCGGAGATCATCCATTCACCCACACCGCGTTTCACAAAGACACAGCGGTTGGAACCAAAAATCTCCAATTTGGACTCCACACCAAAGGACAAATTTCCACCGGTCTAATGTCCATTGCTCGTGTTTCTTGGCCCAAGCAAATATCTTCTTCTTATTGGTGTCCTTTAGTAATGGTTTCTTTTCAGCAATTTGACCATGAAGGCCTGATTCACACAGTCTCCTCTGAACAGTTGATGTTGAGATGTGTCTGTTACTTGAACTCTGTGAAGCATTTATTTGGGCTGCAATTTCTGAGGCTGGTAACTCTAATGAACTTAACCTCTGCAGCAGAGGTAACTCTGGGTATTCCATTCCTGTGGCGGTCCTCATGAGAGCCAGTTTCATCATAGCGCTTGATGGACTTTGCGACTGCACTTGAAGAAACTTTAAAAGTTCTTGAAATGTTCCGTATTGACTGACCTTCATGTCTTAAAGTAATGATGGACTGTCGTTTCTCTTTGCTTATTTGAGCTGTTCTTGCCATAATATGGACTTGGTATTTTACCAAATAGGGCTATCTCCTGTATATTTTTATTGATTTCAGATTGTCAGTTTGTCAGTGTCAAAGTAGCGGGTCATTTCGATCATGTGTGTGGTATAAAAAATAAAATAAAAGATTCTACCAAAGTTTCCAGTCCTGTAAAATAAGGTAGAATTGCATGAAATGCGTTTATAAAAGGCAAAACAATTCCCGGATCCTAAGCTACTAAAATATTTCCCCATGTGTGCAACTTCTGTAAGTGCCTCCACTTCTGCTGCTCTATGCCACTACGCAAATGCGAGTATATGCATGCAATGCTTTACTATAAAGGTGATTTTTTTTCTTTCTCTCATGCGTTCCGGTACCTCAGAGCTCCCAAGTTCACCCCCCTCTCGTGCTCACTTTTTTGTTCCGACACCTCAACCGTGGGAAGCATAGGATTCAACATGGCCCAGCATCCCTGTGGAACGCTTTCGACACCTTGTAGAGTCCATGCCCCAGACGAATAGAGGCTATTTTGTACACTCACAATGGATACAGTATTAAATGTAGACAACAGGGGGACCTCGCACCATTTTCCTGATTCACTGCGTCACGGACATTCAGAGCCTGTGATTGGACGATAGAGGGGAAACCGCCTTCCTGAACTGTTCCTCGATGAAAGCGATAGAAACCTTTTGGAGCTCTACGTTAATATCAGTTCCATATATAGGCTATGTGAACCGTATCCTATCTCTAGATTAACCCTAAGATAAATCACAGTGTTTTTGCAACGGTGGAACTGTGATTCTGTGAAGTGGAAAATGAAACGAGAGAGCCTACTTCCATGCATCGAATCATCATGAAATATGATATTTCCTTGACAGTCACAATGCACGGAGGGGTTTGAGAAATGGAAGGATGTAGGAGAAGGAAAGTATCAATGAAATTCTTCTGTGATTGTTTTGTTTCTATGTGTATAAATAGCCTATTATTTAAAAAAAACAGTAATTCATAATCATAGGCCTACCAGTTCACCATTGCCATATCATATTTCACACTTGTTTCACAACCAGTCTTACAAGGCCATTATAAAGCAAAAAAAAAAAAAGTTCTTCAAACTGACTTATTCATAAAATAGCACCGAAGCACCCATAATATCCTGTTCGTCGCTGTTGACTCGCCTTGCTTTGCTTTTGAAGTATCTCTACTGTACTTGCCAAATAGTGCTCCCTATATTCTCTATTGCGCATGACTGTATGGCTGAATATGAAGTAGAAGCCTCCTGTTTTTCTCCGAGCTAGAGTCCAACCCCCCCGAATCAACCTCTGAAAAACAAAAACGCGGAGCCATTAAATGTAAAATTGGGGCAGGTAAGATGTTAAAACATATATTTATAACGGTCAATTTCTTGTTATACGGTGGAATCGCTCAGCGGAGAGGTGTACAAATGTATTTTTAGCCCACGGAAGCAAGCGGGGGACTGCAGATGGGGCTTTGGAACCGTTTCCGCACGCTCGGGACACGACTAGGCCCACTGACCCACATTCGAGAGAGAGAGAGAGAGCTGTGTGTGTGTGTGTGTGTGTGTGTGTGTGTGTGTGTGTGTGTGTGTGTGTGTGTGTGTGTTTGTGAGAGTGTGTGGGCGAGCGAGCGTGTGAATGTGTGCTACTGTATGTGTGTGCGTCTGCCGCGAAATGTTTTTTTGCATCGCTATCTCCTCGCTATCTAATCGATGTTCCAGTTTTCGAGCAAATTGTAACAATTTCGAACGTAGATCGCTACATTGTTGAAGATGAGCTGCTATGCTAGCTTTTGCTACATTGTGTCAATGTCAATAGTTGCGTGACAGCTTGGCTGGACTCGAGCACCCGCCAGCTTTTGATATCTGTCAGCTATGTCGCTCTTGGTGATTGATTGAGCCTTCGTAGAATTGCATTCAACATTTTGGAAGTCAGTTGGAATGGATTCCCGTCGTCGGAATTCTAAGAAAACGGTCCGGTATGTTACCTGGTCAGTTTTTTTCTGCAGCTATGGTTGGGAGGATATCTTTTTTTTTCGGTTGTATAACGCGAACACCTGTGGCTTTTTTGTTGTTGTTGCTATCCAACATCCACCGCGCGTAGCCGTTTCTGGGGCTTATACTAGCGAATTACACGTCATCTATAACCATCTTTGCAGATGTATTATTGGATGCATCATTGCCCAGTGTATGAATCACTAAATTGTCTGTCACTCCCAAACGGAAGACGACTGCATTGGTATCAATTTAATTTTTAAATGTATCAACTTAAATGACCCTGTATATGTTAACGAACACCTAACTTCACACTGCTCATTTCGACATCAGCAGCAATGACAAATTGCATGGGTACATCACGAGGTTCGGGTAAGATCTTTCAGATACAAAAGCCCATCTGACTGGAATAATGTACCTATAGAAATCAGGGCATTAAAATCACAGTAAATTTAAGAAAGTCCTTTAAGAACAAATTCTTATTTACAATGACGGCCTACACCGGACGACGCTGGGCCAATTGTGCGCCGCCCTATGGGACTCCCAATCACGGACGGTTGTGATACATTACGTTTTAGTCATTTAGCAGAGCGATTTACAGGAGCAATTAGGGCACATCGACAGATTGTTCACCTAGTCGGCTCGGGGATTTGAACCAGCGACCTTTCGGTTACTGGCACAACACTCTTACCCACTAAGCTACCTGCCGCCCTGGAATCGAACCAGGGGGTCTGTAGTGACGCCTCAAGCACTGAGAAGCAGTGCCTTAGACCGCTGCCCTTAAGAACCAACTGTTTGTGTTCTTAGCTAATAGAAACATCACCATGTGAAAATATTTGTAAATATGTATATATTATAGGTAGTGTGAATTATAGGTAGGGTGAATTGTATACTGAAGAGAAATATAAACGCAACATGAAACAATTTCAGAGATTTTACTGAGTTACAGTTCATATAAGGAAACCAGTCAATTGAAATAAATAAATTAGGCCCTAATCTATGGATTTCACCACTGGGAATACAGATATGCATCTGTTGGTCACAGATACCTTAAAGACTTGATCAGAAAACCAGTCAGTATCTGGTGTGACCTCCATTTGACTCAACATTTATGTCTGGTGAGTATGCAGTCCATGGAAGAACTGGGACATTTTCAGCTTCCAGGAATTGTGTACAGATCCTTGCGACATGGGGCCGTGCATTATCATGCTGAAACATGAGGTGATGGCGGCGGATGAATGGCACGACAATGGGCCTCAGGATCTCGTCACGGTATCTCTGTGCATTCAAATTGCCATCGATAAAATGTGATTGTGTTCATTGTCCGTAGCTTATGCCGGCCCATACCATAACCCCACCGCCACCATGGGGCACTTTGTTCACAACAGCAAACCTTGGCAAAGGAGAAATGCTTACTAACTGGGATGTAAACAAATTAGTGCACAACATTTGAGAGAAATAAGCTTTTTGTTCGTATGGAACATTTCTGGGATCTTTTATTTCAGCTCATGAAACATGGGACCAACACTTCACATGTTGCGTTTTATATTTTTGTTCAGTATAGTATAACGCTATATTACAGACTCTTGTTCCAGTGCTAACACCTGATTTTAGTTCATCAAGGGCTGATTTGATTCATATCTGAGTCAGGTGGATAGCCGTGTGATTCATATCTGAATCAGGTGGATAGCCGTGTGATTCATATCTGAGTCAGGTGGATAGCCGTGTGATTCATATCTGAATCAGGTGGATAGCCGTGTGATTCATATCTGAGTCAGGTGGATAACCGTGTGATTCATATCTGAGTCAGGTGGATAGCCGTGTGATTCATATCTGAGTCAGGTGGATAGCCGTGTGATTCATATCTGAGTCAGGTGGATAGCCGTGTGATTCATATCTGAGTCAGGTGGATAGCCGTGTGATTCATATCTGAGTCAGGTGGATAGCCGTGTGATTCATATCTGAATCAGGTGGATAGCCGTGTGATTCATATCTGAGTCAGGTGGATAGCCGTGTGATTCATATCTGAGTCAGGTGGATAGCCGTGTGATTCATATCTGAGTCAGGTGGATAGCCGAGTGATTCATATCTGAGTCAGGTGGATAGCCGAGTGATTCATATCTGAGTCAGGTGGATAGCCGTGTGATTCATATCTGAGTCAGGTGGATAGCCGTGTGCTGCTGGGGTTGCCCATGTCTCTGTAGCAGGAGATTCCGTTTCACCCTAGATACTAGGAAATGTCTGATGTATGTTTTTAGCATTATGTGCTTGTTTCCTCGGCTAGAGTTCACAAAGCACATTTCTAATAAAATACAAATGTATTTTTATAAAGCCCGTTTTTCATCAGCTATTGTGACAAAATGTTTTACAGATACCCAGCCTAAAACCCACATTTTCACATTTTAAACAAAAATATGTCTGTCATAAATGTCCAATGTGATCTCCCTGGTAGAATAAAGGGTTCATATTTATAATAACGTTCATGAATAAGCCATTATAAACATGCTTATGATTTGTAATGTTATAATGTTTATAAATGCATGAATGCTTTAAATGCTTGGATGGATTCTAAAGTTTATTATAATGTCCAAGCCAGAACGGCCCAAAGGGGCTCTAGTCTATCTCCTGTTTCTGTAGTGAGACAGCTTGATGTACCAGTACACCCCCTGGACAGGACACTAGTCTATCTCCTGTTTCTGTAGTGAGACAGCTTGATGTACCAGTACACCCCCTGGACAGGACACTAGTCTATCTCCTGTTTCTGTAGTGAGACAGCTTGATGTACAGTACACCCCCTGGACAGGACACTAGTCTATCTCCTGTTTCTGTAGTGAGACAGCTTGATGTACCAGTACACCCCCTGGACAGGACACTAGTCTATCTCCTGTTTCTGTAGTGAGACAGCTTGATGTACAGTACACCCCCTGGACAGGACACTAGTCTATCTCCTGTTTCTGTAGTGAGACAGCTTGATGTACAGTACACCCCCTGGACAGGACTCTAGTCTATCTCCTGTTTCTGTAGTGAGACAGCTTGATGTACCAGTACACCCCCTGGACAGGACACTAGTCTATCTCCTGTTTCTGTAGTGAGACAGCTTGATGTACCAGTACACCCCCTGGACAGGACACTAGTCTATCTCCTGTTTCTGTAGTGAGACAGCTTGATGTACCAGTACACCCCCTGGACAGGACACTAGTCTATCTCCTGTTTCTGTAGTGAGACAGCTTGATGTACAGTACACCCCCTGGACAGGACACTAGTCTATCTCCTGTTTCTGTAGTGAGACAGCTTGATGTACAGGACACCCCCTGGACAGGACACTAGTCTATCTCCTGTTTCTGTAGTGAGACAGCTTGATGTACCAGTACACCCCCTGGACAGGACACTAGTCTATCTCCTGTTTCTGTAGTGAGACAGCTTGATGTACCAGTACACCCCCTGGACAGGACACTAGTCTATCTCCTGTTTCTGTAGTGAGACAGCTTGATGTACCAGTACACCCCCTGGACAGGACACTAGTCTATCTCCTGTGTCTGTAGTGAGACAGCTTGATGTACCAGTACACCCCCTGGACAGGACACTAGTCTATCTCCTGTGTCTGTAGTGAGACAGCTTGATGTACCAGTTCACCCCCTGGACAGGACACTAGTCTATCTCCTGTTTCTGTAGTGAGACAGCTTGATGTACCAGTACACCCCCTGGACAGGACACTAGTCTATCTCCTGTTTCTGTAGTGAGACAGCTTGATGTACCAGTACACCCCCTGGACAGGACACTAGTCTATCTCCTGTTTCTGTAGTGAGACAGCTTGATGTACCAGTACACCCCCTGGACAGGATGCTAGTCTATTGCAGGGCCAATCCATCTACTTAATGCTAAGTGCCAAGCAGAGAGGCAACAGGTCCCATTTTTACAGTCTTTGGTTTAACTGGACCGAAACCCCAACCTTCCAATCTCAGAAGGCTGGTCTCTGACCACAAGGGAACTGAGTTGGTTGTGATGCTTATAAATCTTTATAAATGTGAAAATAGAGATGTTACTTGTGGTGATTGTATTGCATAGATTAATGTTTGAGGCCTAAATGGTCAGGAATTGTAATATTTATAATATTATGTTTATAACTGTTAAAATAGAGAAGTTAAACGTGACAACTGTGTTTGTGTGCTGCAGGGTGAAGTGATGGCCATGTTGGGCCCCATCCAGAGATGATAGCGGTGACCTCGGATTCACCTTTAACCCCTGATCCCCACCACAACCCCTGAGAACGAGCTGAAACTGATCACACACAGGCTGCAGTGGGGTGAGTGAGGGAGTGAGTGAGGGAGGGACGGAGGGAGGGAGGGAGGGAGGGAGGGAGGGAGGGAGGGAGGGAGGGAGGGAGAGAGCATTTGATGTGCTTCAATAGGAGTTGTATTGTTTGTTACACTCTTAGAAAAAAGGGTTATTCGGCTGTCCCCATAGGAGAACCCATTTTGGTTCCAGGTAGAACTCTTTTGGGTTCCATGTAGAACCCTCTGTCTTAGCCGGCCGTGACCGGGAGACCCATGGGGCGGCGCACAATTGGCCCAGCGTCGTCCAGGGTAGGGGAGGGAATTTCCGGAAGGGATGTAGCTCAGTTGGTAGAGCATGGCGTTTGCAATGCCAGGGTTGTGGGTTTGTTTCCCACGGGGGGCCACGGGGGGCCAGTATAAAAAAAAAGTACAAAAAATATATATATATATATATATATATATACAGTGGGGAAAAAAGTATTTAGTCAGCCACCAATTGTGCAAGTTCTCCCACTTAAAAAGATGAGAGAGGTCTGTAATTTTCATCATAGGTACACGTCAACTATGACAGACAAATTGAGAATTATTTTTCCAGAAAATCACATTGTAGGATTTTTAATGAATTTATTTGCAAATTATGGTGGAAAATAAGTATTTGGTCAATAACAAAAGTTTCTCAATACTTTGTTATATACCCTTTGTTGGCAATGACACAGGTCAAACGTTTTCTGTAAGTCTTCACAAGGTTTTCACATACTGTTGCTGGTATTTTGGCCCATTCCTCCATGCAGATCTCCTCTAGAGCAGTGATGTTTTGGGGCTGTCGCTGGGCAACACAGACTTTCAACTCCCTCCAAAGATTTTCTATGTGGTTGAGATCTGGAGACTGGCTAGGCCACTCCAGGACCTTGAAATGCTTCTTACGAAGCCACTCCTTCGTTGCCCGGGCGGTGTGTTTGGGATCATTGTCATGCTGAAAGACCCAGCCACGTTTCATCTTCAATGCCCTTGCTGATGGAAGGAGGTTTTCACTCAAAATCTCACGATACATGGCCCCATTCATTCTTTCCTTTACACGGATCAGTCGTCCTGATCCCTTTGCAGAAAAACAGCCCCAAAGCATGATGTTTCCACCCCCATGCTTCACAGTAGGTATGGTGTTCTTTGGATGCAACTCAGCATTCTTTGTCCTCCAAACACGACGAGTTGAGTTTTTACCAAAAAGTTATATTTTGGTTTCATCTGACCATATGACATTCTCCCAATCCTCTTCTGGATCATCCAAATGCACTCTAGCAAACTTCAGACGGGCCTGGACATGTACTGGCTTAAGCAGGGGGACACGTCTGGCACTGCAGGATTTGAGTCCCTGGCGGCGTAGTGTGTTACTGATGGTAGGCTTTGTTACTTTGGTCCCAGCTCTCTGCAGGTCATTCACTAGGTCCCCCCGTGTGGTTCTGGGATTTTTGCTCACCGTTCTTGTGATCATTTTGACCCCACGGGGTGAGATCTTGCGTGGAGCCCCAGATCGAGGGAGATTATCAGTGGTCTTGTATGTCTTCCATTTCCTAATAATTGCTCCCACAGTTGATTTCTTCAAACCAAGCTGCTTACCTATTGCAGATTCAGTCTTCCCAGCCTGGTGCAGGTCTACAATTTTGTTTCTGGTGTCCTTTGACAGCTCTTTGGTCTTGGCCATAGTGGAGTTTGGAGTGTGACTGTTTGAGGTTGTGGACAGGTGTCTTTTATACTGATAACAAGTTCAAACAGGTGCCATTAATACAGGTAACGAGTGGAGGACAGAGGAGCCTCTTAAAGAAGAAGTTACAGGTCTGTGAGAGCCAGAAATCTTGCTTGTTTGTTATTGACCAAATACTTATTTTCCACCATAATTTGCAAATAAATTCATAAAACATCCTACAATGTGATTTTCTGGATTTATTTTTCTCATTTTGTCTGTTATAGTTGACGTGTACCTATGATGAAAATTACAGGCCTCTCTCATCTTTTTAAGTGGGAAAACTTGCACAATTGGTGGCTGACTAAATACTTTCCCCCCCACTGTATAGACAGGTGTGTGCCTTTCCAAATCATGTCCAATAAATTGAATTTACCACAGGTGGACTCCAATGAAGTGATGGATGGATGTTGTGGTTATTTACTGTGTGTGTGTAGTGTGTTATGGAAGGATGATGTGGTTATTTACTGTGTGTGTGTAGTGTGTTATGGAAGGATGATGTGGTTATTTACTGTGTGTGTGTAGTGTGTTATGGAAGGATGATGTGGTTATTTACTGTGTGTGTGTAGTGTGTTATGGAAGGATGATGTGGTTATTTACTGTGTGTGTGTGTAGTGTGTTATGGATGGATGATGTGGTTATTTACTGTGTGTGTGTAGTGTGTTATGGAAGGATGAT
>NW_028163170.1:0-1000 GCF_964263955.1 Coregonus lavaretus | reverse complement strand
TCTCTCTCTCTCGACTTTCAGCAACAGGCTACTATCTCCTCTCTCTCTCTCTCTCTCTCTCTCTCTCTCTCTCTCTCTCTCTCTCTCTCTCGTCTTTCAGCAACAGGCTTCTATCTCCTCTCTCTCTCTCTCGCTCTCGTCTTTCAGCAACTGGCTACTATCTCATCTCTCTCTCTCTCTTTCTCCTTTCAACAACAGGCTACTAACTCCTCTCTCGCTCTCATCTTTAAGCAACGGGCTACTATCTCCTCTCTCTAGTCTTTCAGCAACAGGCTAATATCTCCTCTCTCTCTCTCTTTCAGCAACAGGCTTCTATCTCCCCTCTCTCTCTCTCTCTCCCTCTCTCTCTCTCTCTCTCCCTCTCTCTCTCTAGTCTTTCAGCAACAGGCCTACTATCTCCTCCCTCCCGTCTTTCAGCAACATGCTACTATCTCCTCTCTCTTTCTCTCTCGTCTTTCAGCAACAGGCTACTATCTCCTCTCTCTCTCTCTCTCTCTCTCTCTCGTCTTTCAGCAACAGGCTACTATCTCCTCTCTCTCTCTCTCTAGTCTTTCAGCAACAGGCTACTATCTCCTCCCTCTCTCTCTCTCTCTCTCTCTCTCTCTCTCTCGTCTTTCAGCAACAGGCTACCATCTCTTCTCTCTCTATCTCTCTTTCTCTCTCGTCTTTCAGCAACAGGCTACTATCTCTCTCGCTCTCGTCTTTCAGCAACAGGCTACTATCGCCTTTCTCTCTCTCGTCTTTCAGCAACTAGCTACTCTCCTCTCTCTCTCTCTCTCTCTCTCTCTCTCTCTCTCTCTCTCTCTCTCGACTCAACAACAGGCTACTGTCTCCTGTCTCTCTTTCTCTCTCGTCTTTCAGCAACAGGCTACTATTCTCTTCTCTCTCTCCCGTCTTTTAGCAACAGGCTACTATCTCTCCTCTCTCTCTCTAGTCTTTCAGCAACAGGCTTCTATCTCCTCTCTCTCTCTCTCTCTCTCTCTCTCTCTCTCTCTCTCTC
>NW_028163171.1:0-11406 GCF_964263955.1 Coregonus lavaretus | reverse complement strand
GAGACAGAGAGAGAGGAAGGACAGGCGACAGCTACAGCCTGTGACCTTATCACCTCAGCACCGCTATTGTCTCCATCCACACAAAATAAATAAACACATACATAACCAACCCAACCAGTGATAAATCAAAAAGTAGTCCCTCTTGTGTCCATCTACAAGCATCTACATTCACTTTCTTCTTGCCTAACCCTTTGGACCTAACAGGTACAAGACAACTCGGACGCTTGGAATTCCAACACCTAGTAACAGCATTACATCATGCGCTGTCAAACAGCGACTGAACCGTGGCGAGATATGACAGAGGGTTTGTTTTGAGCATGGTTGCCCGGGAGATGGAAGACAGAACAAATGCCAAGAGGTTGGATGGTTATGGAATGTCAAGGGGCGATGGAGCTGCTAGAGTTTGTACAGGTCAGAGTTGTTTTTGGATTGAGTTTTAAAACATACAATCTGCATTGAAGCCGCTCAACATTTACATTAAATTCAGTGATCTAGCAGACACACCCATCCAGAGCGACCCACAGGAGCAGCCAGGGTCAAGCGCCCCACCCAAGATCCCCCACAGTTCTCGAGAGCTGCCCCTCAACCATCCGAGACCCCCCCCCCCCTCCACAGAATAGCACCCTATTCCCTATATTTGCTCTGGTCAAAAGTAGTGCACTACATAGGAAAAGGGAGCCATTTGGGACACAGCCTATCTGCTGTGTATCAGAAGGTCTGTTTTTTGGCGTCCCCGTGCTGTTGGGGAACTCTTCTCCCAGAGAGTGATTGATATGTTGTTTCCGACTGTACCATTTACGGGGCGGACGGGGGGTGAGGGGGGGTCAGTGTCGGTCAGGCCTCTGCCCCCGCCCTGACGTGTGACATCCTCTACTGCGGTCACATACCCCCTAAGAATAGCACCGTGTTAAAATACACCTCACAACAAAAGACTGGGAAGCCACTATGACACATCGCATCAGTCATATTTTATATCAAATCATATTACAAACCTAAGAAATTGACAATTGCACGTTACATGACCAAAAAATAAGAGAATTAAACAAATAAGATAATAAGATATATTTTTTAAACATAATCAACTAAACGCAAATCACCACAGAGCCGCCCCACATCCCAATTTAACTTAATTTAACTTAATCCCATTGCCTATCTGCTATAATTTAACACCTCCATTAAAACAGCACTAGCTACAACACAGAGACAGCAACCTGCCACGGCAACCACAAGAATGAGACCAAACAATAACAAACTTTACTGCCAAGAGAAAGACACCTGCTACAGTACAACAGCCACCACCACAACTATAGCCCCACAACAACACACAGGAATGAAAACCACCTGCTAGGTCAGGATACACTGAACACAGAACCACATACAGCCTCCCCCAACGACAATATAGCGTAGCCGAGATTAGCCACTCACTGGACACCAAGACAGCATGCTACTACAATTCGTACATTGTGACACCTACCTTAGTCAGTGTCCATTCAAAACAACATGCCGAAGCCACATGTCAGGATTATAGTTGTCTTGAGAGAACACAATGGTGGCATGCTTGATGAAGGTTGTGGAGTGGTGAAGGGTAGCAGTGCTTACTTGGAAAGCATTTTCGTTTATCAAAAATGTTTATTTTTAAAGATGACGTTTAGTCTTATCCCCCCCAAAAGTCAAACCATGGAGACAGACAGGGAAGGTATAACAGTTCAGACAGTGTGTGTGTGTGTGTGTGTGCGCGCGCGTGTGTGTGTGTTCATGTGTGAGAGAGGGGGCATTTAGCACAATTACCAATCTCCTGTGTATTTACCTGGTCAGACACACACACACACACACACACACACACACACACACACAGTGCAGACCACCACCATCAACAAGATAAGGAGGGAATCTCGCTGTTGTGGACTTCAGCCTGCTATGACAGCAGCCATTTGCTCCATTGTCATGTCCAAGAAACAAATGCAGCATCAATGGAATAACTGTCTACATGTTGAAAATACTCCCAATCAACCCAATGCCCCTGCCTGCTCATAAACTGTCCATTATAGACCGCCCCCTCATTCATTTCCTGTCTATAATCCAATCGGATGATCTAATTAAATTAGCATGAATTGTGGGTTGTGTTCAGTATGGTACTGAACGTTGCAGATAGAAATACCACGAACAGACATGCTATAACTTTCTGAAGCCTACATGTTACTGATGAAATACCATGAACAGGCATGCTATAACTTTCTGAAGCTTACGTGTTAGAGATGCATGTCTGCAGTGCATGCCCTAGGCATACTGAACGCGACTGTGAGCAACTTGTGTCCATTGATATCGATGCTTTGGTTAGCAAGTCGGCGCGTTAGCATGCTAACAAATAGCTGTTTCGTTAAGTTATCTTAGCTGGCATGTGAGCATGCAAAAAAATATATATTTTGATTAGCCAGCCTGAGTCTTAGCATGCTAGCAACTTTGTTTAGCTATCCAGTGTGTTAGCATGCTAATAAATATATGTTTTATTTACTTAGCCACAGTGTTGATATGCTAAAAACTTAGTTTAGCTTTCCAGCGTGTTAGCAGGCTAGCTCATAACCCTCTTCAGTGCAGAAGTTAGCCACGTGCTGAGGGCTCACGTGTGAATCCAACACTAGCCTGACCAGGGTCAGTAGCAGGATCTCCTCCCCTGCTGTCATTTAATTACATTAGCCAGACCCCTGATTTCTCTTTTCCCTTCCTCTGCACATTCCTCCCTTCCTTCCCATCCCATCTCAGACCTAAGATGGTGACCTATTTTCCATTACAATTCCTTGGGCCTGCGCCCCTCGAGTGGCGTAACATCTCCGTTACGAGGGGTCGCTCACGTTCCTGCCGTTTGTGTGGACATGACTTGACAGGAATGAGTGATTAGGTCTGCCACATGATAAATGAGTCAGTCTGTCTCTGTCTCTCTCATGCCCCCCACCCCATCTCTCAATCTCTTTCCCTCTAAGTGTATCCCAAATAGCGGTGCTATTCCCTGTATAGTCCACTACTTTTGACCAGGGCCCATACTGGTCAAAAGTAGTGGACTATATAGGGAATAGGGTGCTATTTGGGATGCAAACACTCTCTTTCTTTCTTTCTTTCTTTCTTTCTTTCTTTCTTTCTTTCTTTCTTTCTTTCTTTCTTTCTTTCTTTCTTTCTTTCTTTCTTTCTTTCTTTCTTTCTTTCTTTCTTTCTTTATCTCCATCTCTCCTTTTCCCCATTGTTAAATTAATTTGAGAGGATTGGCCCCTGACTCCATCCCTTGCCCCTCCATTAAGTACAGTAGGAAGGTAAGATAGAGGGGGAGGATCTGGAGGACGGGTGAGGTTGTTTTATTTTATTAGAAGGGGATCATCCCACATACACAGTCTCTGTGGGAACCAGGGAGAAGGAGCATCCAATTCCATTTTGGGAATTCTCAAACTGTGGGAATCCCATCCGGCCTTTTCCAAAGGATTTACCTCCCACAATGGACTAATCAAATGTCTCAGTCAGTCACCCCCCCGGAATCGATCCGGGTGGAATGTTCCGCTAATGACACCCTACCCGTGTTCCAGTGCATCTGGAGACTACCAATATCAAGGGAGGGGGGTGATGGATATCAGGGGAACGCTTTGCTCCTTCACCATTTTGACTTTGCAGCTTTGCCAACTAGTGACGACCTATACTTTTCCTTCATTCAAAGGGCCAGCTGTCTGTCCATCGTCTCCTTGTTGTCCTATCAGAGTTGATTGAGTGGGCATCTCACCACTCCAGATCCTCAATAGACCCATATCCTCTTAACCACTCACAGCCCCTTCAGACAGTCATCGCCTCTTCACTTCAATCACTGACTGACTGACTGACTGACTTCATGGGGTCTCCACTGTAAAAGAGCCCATAATTACACTCTCTCTCACACACACACACACACACACACACACACACACACACACACACACACACACACACACACACACACACACACACACACACACACACACACACACACACACACACAGTGTGAGCTCTCTGTTTCCTCTGACTAAGTCCTCCTCCACTGTCCATTAGGCACAGTGAGAGCTGTGTTTACTTTAGCTCGTCTCTTTAGCTCGTCTCTTTAGCTCGTCTCTTTAGCTCATCTCTTTAGCTCATCTCTTCAGCTCATCTCTTTAGCTCATCTCTTTAGCTCATCTCTTTAGCTCATCTCTTTAGCTCGTCTCTTTAGCTCGTCTCTTTAGCTCATCTCTTTAGCTCGTCTCTTTAGCTCATCTCTTTAGCTCGTCTCTTTAGCTCGTCTCTTCAGCTCGTCTCTTCAGCTCGTCTCTTTGGCTTGTCTCTTTAGCTCGTCTCTTTAGCTCGTCTCTTTAGCTTGTCTCTTTAGCTTGTCTCTTTAGCTTGTCTCTTTAGCTTGTCTCTTTAGCTCGTCTCTTTAGCTCATCTCTTCAGCTCATCTCTTCAGCTCATCTCTTTAGCTCATCTCTTTAGCTCATCTCTTTAGCTCATCTCTTTAGCTCATCTCTTTAGCTCATCTCTTTAGCTCGTCTCTTTAGCTCGTCTCTTTAGCTCGTCTCTTCAGCTCGTCTCTTTAGCTCGTCTCTTTAGCTCGTCTCTTTAGCTCGTCTCTTCAGCTCGTCTCTTTAGCTCATCTCTTCAGCTCATCTCTTTAGCTCGTCTCTTTAGCTCGTCTCTTTAGCTCGTCTCTTTAGCTTGTCTCTTTAGCTCGTCTCTTTAGCTCGTCTCTTTAGCTCGTCTCTTCAGCTCGTCTCTTTAGCTCATCTCTTCAGCTCATCTCTTTAGCTCATCTCTTTAGCTCGTCTCTTTAGCTCGTCTCTTTAGCTCGTCTCTTTAGCTTGTCTCTTTAGCTTGTCTCTTTAGCTCGTCTCTTTAGCTCGTCTCTTTAGCTCGTCTCTTTAGCTCGTCTCTTTAGCTAGTCTCTTTAGCTCATCTCTTTAGCTCATCTCTTTAGCTCGTCTCTTTAGCTTGTCTCTTTAGCTTGTCTCTTTAGCTTGTCTCTTTAGCTCGTCTCTTTAGCTCATCTCTTCAGCTCGTCTCTTTAGCTTGTCTCTTTAGCTCGTCTCTTTAGCTCATCTCTTCAGCTCATCTCTTTAGCTTGTCTCTTTAGCTTGTCTCTTTAGCTTGTCTCTTTAGCTTGTCTCTTTAGCTCGTCTCTTTAGCTCATCTCTTCAGCTCATCTCTTTAGCTCATCTCTTCAGCTCATCTCTTTAGCTTGTCTCTTTAGCTCGTCTCTTTAGCTCGTCTCTTTAGCTTGTCTCTTTAGCTCGTCTCTTTAGCTCATCTCTTCAGCTCGTCTCTTTAGCTCATCTCTTCAGCTCATCTCTTTAGCTCGTCTCTTTAGCTCGTCTCTTTAGCTCATCTCTTTAGCTCATCTCTTCAGCTCATCTCTTTAGCTTGTCTCTTTAGCTCGTCTCTTTAGCTCGTCTCTTTAGCTCGTCTCTTCAGCTTGTCTCTTTAGCTCGTCTCTTTAGCTCAGCTGAGGGAGGTTTGGAAGTCTGTCTATAAGGCCTGGAACAGGTCTGCAGTTACAACATCACTAAAGAACACAGTTAGTCCAAGACATATCTGTCTATGTATAAAACTATAAACTTTGGTCTGTAGACCGACACTCTTAGACATAGGCTGAATGTGAAATGCATGTAAAAAATAATAAAATTAAAATTAAAGAATTCATTTTTTATCTGAAACTCTTCTTCAGGTTTTGACATACATAACACATATGTAAGAGGAATGGCAACAGATAACACAGAAATGTGGCTTTTCTGTTTAAAGATACAAAGCCAATCACCTATCCAGAATTTTGTCCTGATAGCACAATTCTCTGCTGATAAACAACAAATAACTCACCATATTAAGAGATAGATTCTGGGTAACAACCTTCTTCAATTCTGAAGTGTTGCATTACTTGTTAAAAGACCATAACCTTTGATACAAACTTTTTAACGACTTTTTGAAGAGGAGCGGAAGTGAACCCTGGAACCCCAAAGAACTTCCGGTGCGTTTGTAAACAACAGATAAGAGCATAACCTTTGATATAATCTTTTTTATCAACTCATAATATTGTATGTCTTTCTATGTGGCAATTTGTCAATAGAATAGCAGTGTCTAATTCAGTGTCCCCTTAATCACAAGACAACAGCCGAAAACAAACACTGGATAAAGGGATTTAGTCCCTGAAGAATTGTTCAAGAAATGGTCAAACCACCTGTGTGTTCATTGTGTCCTTGTCCCACAAACACAAAGACGACACAGTCAGACAGAAAATCCATTAAGTGAGCGACTGAAGGGGTCAAGACGTAAATCTCTCTTGAACAAAGTCCCACCCCCTCCCTCGGCCCCCTTCGCCCCACTTGGTCTGTCCTGTCACCCCTCAGCCCCCCCCCTTTTTGACCCCTTTGTTGGGGCGAGGCAGCTCAAGACCCAGGAACCTGCTAATTACAGGCTTTAGCAGTCTGCCAAGGAACCAGGCCCTCGGAATGGCTCGGCCACATTCCTACACTCTGTGTGTGATTGTGTGTGTGTGTCTGTGTGTGCGTGTGCGTGTGCGTGCGTGTTCTCTGTCTGTCTGTCTGTCCCTCCATCCCTCCATCTGTCCATCCGTCTGTGAGGAAACTCTCTGAGTTTTAGTGCGTATGACTTGTGCCTTGCCAGCTCACTAAGTGCACCGCAAACACTCCTCAAGGGACTGTATAGTAAACAGAGACAGACTGAGGGATTGGAGGGACTTGAGGTATGTAAAGAAAGGCAATAAGCCTTTTCTCCCTTCTCCGATGGGGTCTAAACCTAATCACACAGTTGGCCTGGTGTGAAAGGCCCCTCCCTCCCACTATAGCTGCTCAGTTGAGGTGCCGGCCGGCCAGTCCATTAAGATACACATTTCAGGTTAGAGGGAACCAGAGATCCATTAAGAGGCAGATTTTGGGTTAGAAGGAACCAGAGATCCATTAAGAGGCAGAGTTCAGGTTAGAAGGAACCAGATATCCATTAAGAGGCAGATTACAGGTTAGAAGGAACCAGAGATCCATTAAGAGACATATTCCAGGTTAGAAGGAACCAGAGATCCATTAAGAGACAGATTCCAGGTTAGAAGGAACCAGAGATCCATTAAGAGACAGATTACAGGTTAGAAGGAACCAGAGATCCATTAAGATACATATTTCAGGTTAGAAGGAACCAGAGATCCATTAAGAGACATATTTCAGGTTAGAAGGAACCAGAGATCCATTAAGAGACAGATTACAGGTTAGAAGAGATCCTTTACACCTTTGACTAACATCAACTTTGACAGATCCATCAAAAAAGTGATTTGTCTTGAAATAAAACAAACCTTAAAATCCCTGTTGTTGTTCGACAGATCCGTCACAAACAAAATCTTGAACCCCCCTGTTGTGGATTTGTGTTTGAAATGGTAGGTTAAAATGTGACTAAACCTAATACCTCAATTGAAATAATCCCCAAAACCTTGATACCCTATATCGTTGATTTGAGGTTGAAAACTGGTTTAAAACGTAAACGTCACGATGATTGACTGCCTTACCCCAGTCTTGGGTTTGGGCCCAGGAGTAGCAGTAGGCCTAGCGGAGGTCAGAGTAGTGGACACTTGATGCTGTTGTGGAGTATTCACAGACGGAGAAGTGCTTGACACTGTCCCAAAGGCCTTCACTGAGTCTAAGTCCACCTCCTGCAACCGAGGAAGGACATTGATTGTTTTAGAGATATACTTCAGAGCAATAGTTTATGGCTGTTTCTATTACTTATTTTGCTATTACTTTACAAACCATTTTAACTTCTACTGAGTTGTAAATGATACCTGAAGCGAAAGATTAAATACAAAATAATAATAATAATTTGTAAGTAAAAAGTAGTGATTGAAAGGTCCCAACTACTGTAGTTACCGGTGGTAGGTCCCATCTCCTCAAGCTAGCCAGGTTAGTATTAGGTTCTCCTGAAGCTAGCCAGGTTAGTATTAGGTTCTCCTAAAGCTAGCCAGGTTAGTATTAGGTTCTCCTGAAGCTAGCCAGGTTAGTATTAGGTTCTCCTAAAGCTAGCCAGGTTAGTATTAGGTTCTCCTGATGCAAGCCAGGTTAGTATTAGGTTCTCCTGAAGCTAGCCAGGTTAGTATTAGGTTCTCCTGAAGCTAGCCGGGTTAGTATTAGCTTCTCCTGAAGCTAGCTAGGTACTGGCCATCTCCTGTAACTTCTAGCTAGTTACTGGCAGAGCCATGTATTTAGAGAGTTGGGACATTGAGGTTTCCGCATTATGATGCATTTACATGACACCACAAAATGATATGGCAGCCATGTTATCGCCCCATTAACATTACATGGGGAATATTTCAACAGTGCTATGTAACTGAATGTATAAAAGTTGGCTCTGGGGACTGGTACTGACCCATCGGTGGTGTCTCCTGAGGGTGGGTGTGATGGCCATGGAGGAGGAGGAGGCGCTGAGGGCCGTGTCGATTTCCTGGTCCAGCTGGTCTAACTTCATCAGCAGTAGAACCATGGAGTCCAGACGAGAACGCTCCCGCTCCTCTCTAGAACTCTACAGGAGGGAGGCAGGGCGGATGGGAGGGAGGCAGGGCGGGAAGGAGGGAGAGAGTGAGAGAGAGAGAAAGAGAGAGAAAGAGAGAGAGGGAGAGAGGGAGGGAGGGAGGGAGGGGGGAGAGAGGGAGGGGAAATATTATTTTTACTTAAAATATCTGGTATCAGTGTTATTTATGTATATTTTAATCATTTAGCAGACACTCTTACCCAGAGCGACTTACATTAGGGTTAAGTGCCTTGCTCATGGGCACATCGACAGATTGTTCACCCAGTCGGCTGGATTTGAACGAGCAATCTTTTTGTTACTGGCCCAATGCTCTTAACCGGCAACTTGCCGCTCTATATTTTACTATTTTTGATTCAAGGAGAACTTCAGTGATAATCCTAGATTTATATTGTGTCTTTACTGGGCATAAACCGCTAAAAAGGACACTCTAGATCTCTGTTCCTCTGTTCTTCCACTTTGTGGTTAGATAAAACTAACTGACTATCATCAAATAAGCCTGTTCGTCTTCAGTCATGTCCTCTCTTGCTCTCTTTTTAAGTGAAGGGAGCAGGTATATTTATTACCTCACGTCAACTCTAATACATAATACAGAACACAGACAGGGACTTCACTGTTTAGTAAAGTTTTTTTCTCGTGGCACTCTGGTACGACATAACATTTTTGAGTAAAAGCATTATGTTGTGCAGTTTTCCTATATGTGTTTGATTGAATTGGGAACTTGTGAATGAGACAAGAAAGGTTTGATGTAGTGCATGCCAGAGATATATATCAGCTAAGGCTTTGATTCAATATCCTGTAGACCACAGAAAGACTTGGACAGAATCCTGGGATGGGGATCCTCAGATGCACTCAACTTAATTGGGAAACCTCTCCTGCCCTCTCCTTGTCTCTCTCTCTCCTTGTCTCTCTCTCTTTTCTTTCTCTCACTCCTTGTCTCTCTCTCTCTCTTTGTCTCTCTCTCTTGTCTCTCGCTCTCTCCTAGTCTCTCTCACTCCTTGTCTCCCTCTTCACTCTTTGTCTCTCTCTCCTTGTCTCTCTCTCTTTCTTCTCTCTCTCTCCTCTCTCTCTCTCTCTCTCTGTCTCTCTCTCCTTGTCTCTCTCTTTGTCTCTCTCTTCCTTGTCTCTCTCTCTCTTGTCTCTCTCTCTCATTGTCTCTCTCTCTCCTTCTCTCTCTCTCCTTGTCTCTCTCTCCTTATCTCTCTCTCCTTGTCTCTCCTCTCTCTCTCTCTCTTGTCTCTCACTCCTTGTCTCTCTCTCCTTGTCTCTCTCTCTTTGTCTCTCCCTCTTCTTCTCTCTCTCTTATTGTCTCTCTCTCTCTTTGTCTCTCTCACTCCTTATCTCTCTCTCTCCTTGTCTCTCTCTCTCTTTGTCTCTCTCTCTCTTTGTCTCTCTCACTCCTTGTCTATCTCTCCTTATCTCTCTCTCACTCCTTTCTCCCTCTCTCTTTCTCTCTCTCTTCTCTCTCTCTCTCTCTCTCTCCTCTCTCTCTCTCTCTCCTCTCTCTCTCTCTCTCTCTCTCTCTCTCTCTCTCTCTCTCTCTCTGTCTCTCTCTCTCTCCTTGTCTCTCTCTCATTGTCTCTATCTCTCAGTGTCTCTCTTTCTCTTTGTCTCTCACTCCTTGTCTCTCGCTCCTTGTCTCTCTTTGTCTCGCCCACTCCTTGTCTCTCTCTCTTATTGTCTCTCTCTCTTCTTGTCTCTCTCACTCCTTGTCTATCTCTCCTTATCTCTATCTCTCTCTCCTTGTCTCTCTCTCTCTCTCTCTCTCTCTCTCTCTCTCTCTCTCTCTCTCTCTCTCTCTCTCTCTCTCTCTCTCTCTCTCTCTCTCTCTCTCTCTCTCTTTCTCTCTTTGTCTCTCTCTCTCTCTTTGTCTCTCTCTCTCTCTCTCTCTCTCTCTCTCTCTCTCTCTCTTTGTCTCTCTCTCTCATTGTCGCTCTCTTTTCTTGTCTTTCTTTCTCTTTGCCTCTCTCTCTCTTTGTCTCTCTCTCTCTCTGTCTCTCTCTCTCTCTCTCTCTCTCTCTCTCTTTTCGTCTCTCTCTCTCTCTCTCTCTCTCTCTCTCTCTCTCTCTCCTTGTCTCTCTCTCTCTTTGTCTCTCTTTCTCTTTTTCTCTCTCTCTTTAACTCTCTCTCTCTCCTTATCTCTCTCTCCTTGTCTCTCTCTCTCTCTCTCTCATTGTCTCTCTCTCTCCTTGTCTCATTCTCTCTTTGTCTCTCTTCTCTTTTTCTCTCTCTCTCCTTGTCTCTCTCTCTCTCTCTCCTCGCTTTGTCTTTCTCACTCCTTGTCTATCTCTCCTTGTTTCTCTCTCTCTCTCTCTCTCTTTGTCTCTCTCTCTCTTTGTCTCTCGCTCTCTCTCTCTTTGTCTCTCTCCTTCTCTCTCTCTCTCTCTCTCTCTCTCTCTCTCTCTCTCTTCTCTCTCTCTCTCTCTCTCTCTCTCTCTCTCTTTGTCTCTCTTCCACCATTCCCTCATTTTCTTCTTGCATTTTCTACCACAATCATGTCCTTTTATTTATTAACCCTTCTCCTCCTGTTGTCTTCCCTCCCTTCTCCTTGCACCACTCTTTCACTTTCTTCTTCACTCACTTATTTTCTTCTCCTCATAGCAGTTCATAGCAGGTCTTACACTGACCTCAGGTGGTGTGTCTGTCATAGCAGGTCTAACACTGACCTCAGGTAGTCTGTCTGTCATAGCAGGTCTAACACTGACCTCAGGTCAGTCTGTCTGCATTAAGACGTGTGGCAACGCATCTCTCTCTTCTCTCTCTCTCTCTCTCTCTCTCTCTCTCTTCTCTCTCTCTCTCTCTCTCTCTTCTCTCTCTCTCTCTCTCTCTCTCTCTCTCAATTCAATT
>NW_028163172.1:7500-19883 GCF_964263955.1 Coregonus lavaretus | reverse complement strand
CCTCTTCTCTCTCTCTCTATCGCTTTCTGGCAGTCCTGCGGTCCCTCTGGCCTCTCTCACGTCTCTCTCTCTCTCTCTCTCTCTCTCTCTCTCTCTCTCTCTCTCTCTCTCTCTCTCTCTCTCTCTCTCTCTCTCTCTCTCTCTCTCTCTCTCTCTCTCTCTCTCTCTCTCTCTCTCTCTCTGTCTCTCTGTCTCTGTCTCTCTCTCACTCTCTCTCTCTCTTCTCTCTCTCTCTCTCTCTCTCTGTCTCTGTCTCTGTCTCTGTCTCTCTCTCTCTCTCTCTCTCTCTCTCCCCCCCCCTCTCTCTCTCTCTCTCCCCCCCCCCTCTCTCTCTCTCTCTCTCTCCCCCCTCTCTCTCCTCCCCCCCCCCTCTCTCTCTCTCTCTCTCTCTCTATCCCCCCCCCCTCCCCCCTCTCTCTCTCTCTCTCAATTCAATTCAATTCAATTTAAGGGGCTTTATTGGCATGGGAAACATATGTTTACATTGCCAAAGCAAGTGAAATAGATAAAAAAAACTAAAGTGAAATAAGCAATAAATAATGTACATTAAACATTACACTCACAAAAGTTCCAAAAGAATAAAGACATTTCGAATATCATATTATGTCTATATACAGTGTTGTAATGATGTGCAAATAGTTGAAGTACAAAGGGAAAATAAAGAAACATAAATATAGGTTGTATTTACAATGGTGTTTGTTCTTCACTGGTTGCTCTTTTCTTGAGGCAACAGGTCACAAATCTTGCTGCTGTGATGGCAAACTGTGGTATTTCACCCAATAGATATGGGTGGTTGTGTAATCTGAGGGAAATACATGTCTCTAATATGGTCATTCATTTGGCAGGAGGTTAGGAAATGCAGCTCAGTTTCCACATCATTTTGTGGACAGTGTGCACATAGCCTGTCTTCTCTTGAGAGCTCTGCCTTCGGCAGTATTTCTCAATAGCAAGGCTATGCTCACTGAATCTGTACATATTCAAAGATTTCCTTAATTTTGGTCAGTCACAGAGGTCAGGTATTCTGCCACTGTGTACTCTCTGTTTAGGTCCAAATAGCATTCTAGTTTGCTCTGTTGTTTTGTAAATTATTTCTAATGTGTCAAGTAATTATCTTTTTGTTTTCTCATGATTTGGTTGGGTCTAATTGTGTTGCTCTCCTGGGGCTATGTGGGGTCTGTTTGTGGTTGTGAACAAAGCCAAAGGACCAGCTTGCTTAGGGGGCTCTTCTCCAGGTTCATTTCTCTGTAGGTGATGGCTTTGTTATGGAAGGTTTGGGAATCGCTTCCTTTTAGGTGGTTGTAGAATTGAACGGCTCTTTTCTGGATTTGACAATTAGCGGGTATCGGCCTAATTCTGCTCTGCATGCATTATTTGGTGTGTTACGTTGTGCACAGAGAATATTTTTGCAGAATTCTGCATGCAGTCTCAATTTGGTGTTTGTCCCATTTTGTGAGTTCTTGGTTGGTGAGCGGACCCCAGACCTCACAACCATAAAGGGCAATGGGTTCTATAACTGATTCAAGTATTCTTTAGCCAGATCCTAACTAGTATGTCAAATTTTATGTTCCTTTTGATGGCATAGAAGGCCCTTCTTGCCTTGTCTCTCAGATTGTTCACAGCTTTGTGGAAGTTACCTGTGGCGCTGATGTTTAGGCCGAGGTATGTATCGTTTTTTGTGTGCTCTAGGGCAACGGTGTCTAGATGGAATTTGTATTTGTGGTCCTGGCAACTGGACCTTTTTTGGAACACCATTATTTTTGTCTCTCCTTTCCTTATCTCTCTCTCTCTCTCTCTCTCTCTCTCTCTCTTCTCTCTCTCTCTCTCTCTCTCTCTCTCTCTCTCTCACCTGTTCCTCTCTAGTGTTTATGATGACCAAGTCTGCTCCTCTCTCTAGAGAGTCCAATCTGTTCTCCTCCCAGGTTTTCTTCTCAGTGGAGATGAAGTAGAAACTGGAGTCAATGTATCTCCATCCCTGCTGTGATGGGAGTTTATGTGTGTATCTAATATGGTCATACATTTGGCAAGAGGTTAAGAGGTGCAGCTCAGTTTCCACATCATTTTGTGGGCAGTGTGCACATAGCCTGTCTTTTCTTGAGAGCCAGGTCTGCCGACGGTGGCCTCTCTCTCTCTTCTCTCTCTCTCTCTCTCTCTCTCTCTCTCTCTCTCCCTCTTCTCTCTCTCTCTCTCTCTCTCTCTCTCTCTCTCTCTCTCTCTCTCTCTCTCTCTCTCTCTCTCTCTCTCTCTCTCTCTCTCTCTGTCTGTCTCTCTGTCCCTCTCTCTCGTTGATGGTTGGATACAGTGCTGAATGGTTAAGTGATGATTCCACCTAGTGGTTAAAGTGAGAGATGAACTCACCATATAGTTGAAATAGTGGTATTACAGACGTGCCTATGGGCTCTTTCTCAATATATATTTCCTCTATTCCTCCTCGCATCCTCTCTCCTCCCCTCCTTCTCAAAACACATTGGAGAATACAATCCTAAGGGAGGGACCTTGACCTTCTCCTCTAATAGGATTGTGTGTGTGTGTCTGTGTGTGTGTGTGTGTGTGTGGGTGTGTGTGTGTTACCTGAGTGCTGGTCTCCTGGTCCATTATTAGGAGCAGTGTCTGCTCTCTCTTCTCTCTTGGTGCTGGTCTCACCGTCTCTCAGGGTGTCTGCGCTGATGTAGATATCCACAATCCTCTCCTCTCCATCGGTTTTTAGAGAACGATGGGACTTTTTTTTCCTGAAAGTACAGATTGGATTATCAGATACCGTTTCCCAAAAACCAATCGTATAGGATATTTTTGAGGATTTAAGACCTATCTAAGAAAGGCAAACACATGTCATTCCGCTGCACATCAAGTGCCATTCAGCCTCGGGTTTTTGGCAACAGGCACTTTTCAGCGGGAGCTTGTCGATCGCCATTTTACATCCCTCGATTAGCCAATGTTTTGAATGCAATCATCAGCAAAATAAACAATAACATACAATTTCCATACACCATCGCACAACAGGTTGAAATCAAGAGGGGTTTCTTTCCCATCAAACCGAGCAATAGACGGCACCCACATTCCCATCACCATCCCAAAACGAGTTCAACTACGTGAACAGAAAAAGCTTCCACTCTTAATGTGCAGGTGATACGTTATGTGATGCGCAGAAAACGCTGCTGAATGTGGTGACAAGGTGGCCAGTTGGAACGCACGACTAGTTCATTCTCTAGGACAGCAATGTTGGCCTATACGCCTATGGGGGGAGCTGAAGAGGATGGATGGCTTATTGGTACTCATTTGAAGTACATTTGCCATTGCTGAATCAACTTGAATTGTCCTAATGGTCCTCTATTTGTAGCTATATTTGTATTTTTACTGGTCAAACCACAACTGAACGAGCCAAATAAAACCGTTTGGTTATACTCAATCTCTGACACTAGCACCTGTATGGCAGTCATGAAAAAATATTTAAATACTTCTAAGCTTCTTTTGGTACTCCATTGTAGGCTATTCATGGTACAACGTTGTATATTCCCACGGGCTCTAAAGGGATGATTTTGACCATATATGGTTAATTAGGGGCGATTCAGAATCCATATAGCCAGGGTCGTGCACGAGCACTGAGGCTGAGAACAATTGTATTTATCAAAGGTTATCTTCTACTGGTGTGCGTATGATGCTGGTAGGATTGTTTGATAAAGCAGTGAATTGGGATCTTAAAGAGTGTGCGGACCTTTCTGTTCTTTACTAGTATTCTTTATTAGCCCAGCACCTATGTTTTTAAGGATCTGTATATGACCACAAACTTTTCTGAGGATTGTTAGATAAATCACACTTTTTCTATGCGTACCAACATTCTTTATTCAGTTCTTAAGTAGTATTGATAAATGAGGCCCCAGGTCTATTCCTCTGTTAATACAGTTCTGTCTGCTGTCTGTCCAGGTTTTCGTTTTGGTCGAGATGTAGTACCAGCCTTCAAAATCATCTCTCTCCTGCTGTAGCTGGTCTCTCTCTTTAGTCAAGTTGTTGTAGCTGGTCTGTAGCTGGTCTGTAGCTGGTCTCTTTCCTCAGTAAGGGTGTTGTAGCTGGTCTGTAGCTGGTCTCTTTCCTCAGTAAGGGTGTTGTAGCTGGTCTGTAGCTGGTCTCTTTCCTCAGTAAGGGTGTTGTAGCTGGTCTGTAGCTGGCCTCTCTCTTTAGTCAGGGTGTTGTAACTGGTCTGTAGCTGGTTCCTCTATTCAGTCAGGTTGTTGTAGCTGGTCTGTAGCTGGTCTCTTTCCTCAGTAAGGTTGTTGTAGCTGGTCTGTAGCTGGCCTCTCTCTTTAGTCAGGTTGTTGTAACTGGTCTGTAGCTGGTCTCTCTCTTTAGTCAGGGTGTTGTAACTGGTCTGTAGCTGGTTCCTCTATTCAGTCAGGTTGTTGTAGCTGGTCTGTAGCTGGTCTCTTTCCTCAGGAAGGGTGTTGTAACTTTCTGCAGATGTGTCGTGCTGCTGATCTCACCATCCCTTAGGGTGTACACACTGATGTAGATATCCACAATCCTCTCCTCCATCTCACCTCTGTCAAACCTTCTTGGTCATATCTGGCTTGGCATAGATGACCTCAGACATTTTCAACAATGTTTTCTGACTATAGCTACAGTGCCTTAAAGCAGGGTTTACCAAACCCGGTCCTGGGGCCCTCCTTGGTGAAAGTTTTGTTTTTTGCCCTAGCACTACACAGCTGATTTAAATAACCAACTCATCATCAAGCTTTGATGATTTGAATCAGCTGTGTAGTGCTGGGGCAAAAACCAAAACTTTCACCAAGGGGGGCCCCAGGACCGGGTTTGGGAAACCCTGCCTTAAAGAAATCTTCAACAATGTTTTTGGACCATAGCTACAGTTACTTAAAGTACACAAGACAATTCCCCTGGTTCAGAAGAGTACCTCTGCCCTGTGTCAGTGTCTGAAACGAACTGCTTTTGACCCTGTTGTAGGTGGGGGTTATTCCCAGCACACAGGAAGTATCAAATATCAAAAGAGGAAGATAACAACAACATTTATATGGATTTGTGGAACAGAAACATGTCCTGGCTGGTTATAGTTGGGTCACTTTCTTCTTCTTTTCACATTTTTATCTGATTCCTGAGTAACTTCCTGGTCTACTGGGGGAAGTTCCACCCACATACACCAGGTACACACACCCTCTTATATGGTCTCTTACTGCTCTATATCACTGATTAACATATTGGATGTATACATCTCAACAATGACTCTGGATGCTTTAAAAAATAATGAATAACCAGACCTGGGTTTAAAAACTATTTTAAATCTGTCAAATACTTTGAATGTTTGGGACTATTCTATTGGTTTCATTAAGCCATGCAAGCTCATTCAAGCACAGCTAAAGTATTTTGGTCATATTCATTAGGCACCAAACGGAAGAAAACAAACTGAAACAGGACTGTACCTGTCCAATAAAAAAAACATGTTTTCATTTGCCGTTGTAAAATGTTTTGCTTTGGTGTGCCCTAATGAAAATGCGACCCAGGTCTGCTAATAACCACCAACCACTGACAGACAGTAAGCTGTTATTGAATACCTACTTTTATAAGTGTTTGTCTCCCCCTACTGGCTGTTTTCTACAAGCTCAGTTTCTTCCTTCTATTACTGTAACCTTGACCCATAGAGATAGATAGAGGAATCCTCTTTATATCTGTACCCTTATAGGGTCTGTGACAGTACGGGCAACGCCATGGAGGCTACAACCCATAGGAAAACCCACCCAGTTGACTACTTTGACTACTTTAAAATGGTGGAAGGATGGAGGAAGCCCAGGTTTTCTTCTCAGTGGAGAGGAAGTAGAAACTGGAATCAAAGTATCTCCATTCATCTTGACAATACTGCTCTGTTGAAGAGCAAATGTGAACACATTGTGAAACGTAGCCAGTATCATTATACTCACATACCCATTGATATATAATTACTGTTGATTTTACTTCTAATTAATCACAGTTTATATCTCACCTATCACAAAAAGCTTTGCCTGATGATGACCTCTCTCTTCAGTCAGGTTGTTGTAGCTGAGTTTAGGACCTTGTTGTGAAAGTCTAATATAGTGTAATGATTAGAAAACAATACACTCACAGACTAGTCTCAGGGAGATGTTGAGAGTGACTTGTAGAACACACAGCATCCCAAAGCCCCGAGTCTTATTCTTCGATCTGCAGAGGAACACACACACACACACACACACACACACACATGCACGCACGCACACACACGCACGCACGCACGCACGTACACACACACACACACACATGCACACATATACACACACACAGACACATTACATCACCAACGCTGACAACTGAACCAAGTGTAAATCAAAACTAGACATTGAACTGACGTCTGTGCCCATTGGGATGCTCTTACCAACTGAGAAAGTCGCTCTGGATAAGAGCGTCTGCTAAATGACGTAAATGTAAATGTAAATGAGACACACAAAAGAAAAACGATCAAAACTTCACAAGTGTTGTTTTATTATATGGTATTAGTGTTTGTCTAGTTAAGTGTTTGTGTGTGTGTGTCTCAGTCTTCACTCTCCTCATTGCTCTCTTGTCATTTTCTTCAAAAATCTTGTTTAATTCAATAACCTGGTTGTTGATGAAGTCATCCATCTGAACTAACTGTATGATTACCTTTCTAACTGACTCCTAATGGTAATATCTACTGTGTGATTACCTTTCTAACTGACTCCTAATGGTAATATCTACTGTATGATTACCTTTCTAACTGACTCCTAATGGTAATATCTACTGTATGATTACCTTTCTAACTGACTCCTAATGGTAATATCTACTGTATGATTACCTTTCTAACTGACTCCTAATGATATTATCTACTGTATGATTAATCGAAATGGCGCCGGAGAAGATGGCTGCCGTTTTACAGCCCTCTAACCAATTGTACTATTATGTGTGTTTTTCCGTACATAATGTACATAATGTTTCTGCCATCGTCTCTTATAACCAAAAAGAGCTTCTGGATATCAGGACAGCGATTACTCACCTCGTATTGGACGAATAATTTTTCTTCAACGAGGCGGCCGCGAAGGATATCCTACAGACACCCGACAAGGCCCAAATCCCCGTCATTCGCATGAGGAAGACACGGAGATATCGTGGACGTAGGTCGGGGTGCCTTGTAAGGATCCGACGGCGAGCGAGTAAACTGCCGCTCCCATCAATCCTATTAGCTAATCTTCAATCATTGGAAAATAAATTGGATGACCTAAGATTACGGTTATCCTACCAACGGGACATTAAAAACTGTAATATCTTATGTTTCACCGAGTCGTGGCTGAACGACGACATGGATAACATACAGCTAGCGGGCTATAAGCTACATCGGCAGGATAGAACGGCTGACTCCGGTAAGACAAGGGGTGGCGGTCTGTGTATATTTGTAAACAACAGCTGGTGCACAAAATCAAATACTAAGGAAGTCTCGAGATTTTGCTCACCTGAGGTAGAGTATCTTATGATAAGATGTAGACCACACTATTTACCAAGAGAGTTTTCATCTATATTTTTCATAGCTGTCTATTTACCACCACAAACCAATGCTGGCATTAAGATTGCACTGAATGAGCTGTATAAGGCCATAAGTCAACAGGAAAACGCTCATCCAGAGGCAGCGCTCCTAGTGGCCGGGGACTTTAGTGGTCCTCTGTAGCTCAGCTGGTAGAGCACGGCGCTTGTAACGCCAAGGTAGTGGGTTCGATCCCCGGGACCACCCATACACTAAAAAAATGTATGCACGCATGACTGTAAGTCGCTTTGGATAAAAGCGTCTGCTAAATGGCATATTATTATTATTATTTTATTATTATTTAATGCAGGGAAACTTAAATCCGTTCTACCTAATTTCTACCAGCATGTTAAATGTGCAACCAGAGGAAAAAAAACTCTAGACCACCTTTACTCCACACACAGAGACGCATACAAAGCTCTCCCTCGCCCTCCATTTGGCAAATCTGACCATAACTCTATCCTCCTGATTCCTGCTTATAAGCAAAAACTAAAGCAGGAAGCACCAGTGACTCGGTTAATAAAAAAGTGGTCAGATGACGCAGATGCTAAGCTACAGGACTGTTTTGCTAGCACAGACTGGAACATGTTCCGGGATTCTTCAGATAGCATTGAGGAGTACACCACATCAGTCACTGGCTTCATCAATAAGTGCATTGATGATGTCGTCCCCACAGTGACCGTACGTACATACCCCAACCAGAAGCCATGGATTACAGGAAACATCCGCACTGAGCTAAAGGGTAGAGCTGCCGCTTTAAGGAGCGGGACTCTAACCCGGACGCTTATAAGAAATCCCGCTATGCCCTCCGACGAACCATCAAACAGGCAAAGAGTCAATACAGGACTAAGATTGAATCATATTACACCGGCTCTGACGCTCGTCAGATGTGGCAGGGCTTGAAAACTATTACAGACTACAAAGGGAAGCACAGCAGCGAGCTTCCCAGTGACACAAGCCTACCAGATGAGCTAAACCACTTCTATGCTCGCTTCGAGGCAAGCAACACTGAAGCATGCATGAGAGCACCAGCTGTTCCGGATGACTATGTGATCACGCTCTCCGTAGCCGATGTGAGTAAGACTTTTAAGCAGGTCAACATTCACAAGGCCGCAGGGCCAGACGGATTACCAGGACGTGTACTCCGAGCATGTGCTGACCAACTGGCAAGTGTCTTCACTGACATTTTCAACATGTCCCTGACTGAGTCTGTAATACCAACATGTTTCAAGCAGACCACCATAGTCCCCGTGCCCAAGGACACTAAGATAACCTGCCTAAATGACTACCGACCCGTAGCACTGACGTCTGTAGCCATGAAGTGCTTTGAAAGGCTGGTCATGGCTCACATCAACACCATTATCCCAGAAACCCTAGACCCACTCCAATTTGCATACCGCTCCAACAGATCCACAGATGATGCAATCTCTATTGCACTCCACACTGCCCTTTCCCACCTGGACAAGATGAACACCTACGTGAGAATGCTATTCATTGACTACAGCTCAGCATTCAACACCATAGTGCCCTCAAAGCTCATCACTAAGCTAAGGATCCTGGGACTAAACACCTCCCTCTGCAACTGGATCCTGGACTTCCTGACGGGCCGCCCCCAGGTGGTAAGGGTAGGTAACAACACATCTGCCACACTGATCCTCAACACGGGGGCCCCTCAGGGGTGCGTGCTCAGTCCCCTCCTGTACTCCCTGTTCACCCATGACTGCATGGCCAGGCACGACTCCAACACCATCATTAAGTTTGCCGACGACACAACAGTGGTAGGCCTGATCACCGACAACGATGAGACAGCCTATAGGGAGGAGGTCAGAGACCTGGCCGTGTAGTGCCAGGATAACAACCTCTCCCTCAACGTGACCAAGACAAAGGAGATGATTGTGGACTACAGGAAAAAGAAGAGGACTGAGCACGCCCCCATTCTCATCGACGGGGCTGTAGTGGAACAGGTTGAAAGCTTCAAGTTCCTTGGTGTCCACATCACCAACGAACTATCATGGTCCAAACACACCAAGACAGTCGTGAAGAGGGCACGACAAAGCCTATTCCCCCTCAGGAGACTGAAAAGATTTGGCATGGGCCCTCAGATCCTCAAAAAATTCTACAGCTGCACCATCGAGAGCATCCTGACTAGTTGCATCACCGCCTGGTATGGCAACTGCTTGGCCTCAGACCGCAAGGCACTACAGAGGGTTGTGCGTACGGCCCAGTACATCACTGGGGCCAAGCTTCCTGCCATCCAGGACCTCTATACCAGGCGGTGTCAGAGGAAGGCCCTCAAAATTGTCAAAGACTCCAGCCACCCTAGTCATAGACTGTTCTCCCTGCTACCGCATGGCAAGCGGTACTGGAGTGCCAAGTCTAGGTCCAAAAGACTTCTCAACAGCTTCTACCCCCAAGCCATAAGACTCCTGAACAGCTAATCATGGCTACCCGGACTATTTGCACTGCCCCCCCACCCCATCTTTTTACGCTGCTGCTACTCTGTTAATTATTTATGCGTAGTCACTTTAACTCTACCCACATGTACATATTACTTCAACTACCTCAACTAGCCGGTGCCCCCGCACATTGACTCTGCACCGGTACCCCCCTGTATATATAGCCTCCCTACTGTTATCTTTTTTTCTCAACACTTTTTTGTTGTTGTTTTATTTTACTTTTTTATTAAAAATAAATGCACTGTTGGTTAAGGGCTGTAAGTAAGCATTTCACCGTAATGTCTGCACCTGTTGTATTCGGCGCATGTGGACAATAAAATTTGATTTGATTTGATTTGATTTGATTACCTTTCTAAGGGAACAACCTATCATTTAGGAGAGATATAGTACTTAGCATATCATGTATCAATTTACACAAGTATATCATTTCAAAAGCTTTCCTTTGTGAAGTAAGACACCTTGATTTGGAAGACACATTGTATTCTGTTTTTGAACATTAATAATCTGTTTGTTACAGTTTATTTTACTCAGTTGAGTTTTGAAGCCTTGGTGCATGGGGCATTGGCCAACCTCATTACATTAACAGAAGCTAAATTGTTTGTGCGGCAAGTGGAAGGAGAATAACCACTGGTTTAGACTTCCATGTGTGTCTCTATGACTACGGTGTACTTACCAGTGTTCTGAGATTCAGGTTGTTTATCTATGCTCCTGTTAACTGTATCCTGTCCACGGCTCTTCCTGTCAACATAAGCATACATCTCCTCAGACTGCTCCAAATAAAGTCTAATTCTAATTGCTCACTTAAAATATACTTTGGTACTTTATGGAGCTGCACACAGTACAACGGACAGTATATTCTGTGGTATATCCTCTTAAACAGCTGCTGTAGCTTAACAGTCTGTGTCTGAGAACGTACAGTCTTATAGGTTTAGGGAGGACTTCACACCTTAACCAGTGGTTTGAGCAGACAGCAACCTCCAGGAAGAGACACAACAGCAGATAGACAAGATGCTTGAGTGAGTAGGTATGTAGCAGGCAGGTCCACTGGTGCATGGTGCATTGTGTTGTCATTGGTCACCTACACATTGTCCCTTGTACAGTCAAGGTTGGGAGTCATTCTCACTGTCATTAGCATAGTTTTTTTCATGTGTGTGTGTGTGTGTGTGTTCCCTCTCAGTACTGTTCTGCCCTCTGTTTGTGTCCAGGTCACACTGTTTTAAGTATCCAATCACATTCAATCAGATAGCTGGTAGACCTTGTTAAAGGACATTGTTCCTTCATTTATTAATCTGTGAATTTGTTATTCTTATTATTAAAGTGATAAGCATAGGTTTTTTTTTGTACGAAGCATAAGCCTATGGCAAATCACATGACATGTTTCTAATAAAATAATGAAGAGTCATTTTCCAGAGTACAGTACGTCTACATCCTCTCCTCTAAATCTAAACACAACTATTATTTGTCTTGTTTTTTCTCTCTTCCTCATTCTCTTAATGTTCTTCTTCCTCCTCTATGTCTCTCTGACACTAAGGCTCTATCTCAATTATCAACAAAATGACATGGGTAGTTGTGGCTATGCAAATACAAAAAATAGAACAATGTGCATACTAATGTGCGTATTTTTGTGCATGTGTGTGTGAGAGAGAATGTTACAGTGGTTATTGTTAAACCATTTTCTGCGGCACAATATAAATCATTCCATGTCTCTACATGGTCATCTTGTCCAGAGTATAGCTCAACACAGTCCTCCTGCCCAGGGAATGGGACTTGCTATTTGTGATGATGGACAGGACACTATCATACCAGGAATATATAGATCATAGAGGGGAAGTGGAGAACAAAGTCTAGCTGTTAACATATATTAAATATCATATGTAACAGCCCCAAGATAATTCAGGGAGTTTCCAGAACTCCCCCTTCCTTTCACCTTTCTGCTGATTTGGACCCTCTGTTTACTCCCAAATATACATTAACATGTTCAGGAGGTCCAGGACTACAAACATGGGTCATTATAATGTCCATGTCATGGACGTTTAAGGACGGGTCAGACCAAGGCGCAGCGTGAAATGCGTACATGTTTATTTAACTGATAAACACACGACAAAACAATAAACCAAACGAAACGTGAAGTCCTAAGGCTACACACAAAACAAGCCTCTAACACAGAACAAGATCCCACAACATGACAGTGCCAATAGGCTGCTTAAGTATGGTCCCCAATCAGAGACAACGAGCGACAGCTGCCTCTGATTGGGAACCACACCGGCCAACATAGATCTACAACACCTAGATCACAAACATAGAAAAAACAACATAGAAAATCCACACCCTGACTCAACATATAAGAGTCCCCTGAGTCAGGGCGTGACAGTCCATACAAT
>NW_028163173.1:0-41121 GCF_964263955.1 Coregonus lavaretus | reverse complement strand
GGAAGTGGGAGAGTGTGAGATACAGGGTCCAAAGTAAGGAGGGATAGTGAGAAAGAAATAGAGGGACAGAGTAAGTGGTGAAAGAAGGGAGGGCTCCATCCTTAGCTCTGGTTCAGATCTATGGGCAGTCTCTCCATCCACAAAGGGCAGTGGAGCTAATGAAACACTATGAATCATTAGATCTGAAATTTTTCCCTCCCGGTCTGAGCTATAATGGTACGTTTCATTGATCTCAAAATGAATGACACCAAATATCAGCGCAGTCCTTTAAACTCTGGCAGGCTTTCTGGTGAGCAGAACCTTTAAATATCATCCGCACTCAAACTCTGAAAGCTTGGGAGAGCTGTGATCTGACACCTCTGTTTGATTGGAAAGGGAATATTTGTATAGCATTCTACACTATCTACTCTTATGATTCCACTGTGTGCCAGGGGCATCATAAATTCTAGAATCGCTAAATGCAGACAATACAACACAAGGCATCCGATTTACAATCTACTGAGAGGGGATATAAAGGCCTGTGGAGAGACTGAGCCATCTGTGATTTACAGCTTCTCTCTGTGTGATGGTTCAACATTTACAGAGGGACCACATTAGAGCTGCACAGTGTCTATTGGAGACATCTTTGAATCCATACCCCAGGAACCCTTTTCTTTCAGAGATGAGCTTTTTTTATTTTGTCAAAAGAGGAAAATAGAGAAAATGTTTGATCAGAAGAAGACTGAAAAAAATGAATCACAACCATCTCAGAAGTCAGTGAGGTGTTAATTTGTCTTTCTTATGCTCTGAATGTCTTCAATAATTAATGAGACATATCTCCATCTTAACTAAACAAGTTACTTGTTGTTCAGCAGGTGTCTCTTAGACTAGGTGATCAACTGGCTGATATTCCAGCTCAAAGATGTAGTATGGAAATGGACTGGCTGATATCTCGTTGCACTCTGCAATTTCTAATTAGATTTATGACCCAGTGATTGAAGAGTTGGCTCCCAAAATCTTTTTTTGTCATGGCAGTGTCTTTTTCCCCCACATTTTTTGTGGGAGTGGAAATGCTCCAGCAAAATGACTGATTTATCATACCCCTCATTCAAGCCACACACTTAATTTGGCTGAAGAGGACCACTAATGTACAATGCTAACCATAAAAACCAAGGAAGATTTATTTTAATCTGTTGTAGCAAAAAGGCAAATTAGTATTTGATTTGAAATGCACTCTTGAACCAAGAAAGTAAATGAAAGAACATCATTGTTTGAAAAACGGATAAACAGAAACACCGTCCCTTAAGCCTAGGGAGAAACAAACTGAATAAGAGCACACTCTCTTTCATTTTCTATTTGGTGATAGAAGTAATTTAATTCAGTCTGTGAAGCATTTAGTTTATTTATGACCAGTCTGTTCTGGCGAGAAACGAGGACACAGAAAAAGGGGCTATCTGAATGAGTGTTTCAGCAGCTCCATCCAATGCAGCTACTTGGAAGCCTTTTTAGATCTTACCATACTGTATGTAACCTGTCAGAAAACAATTTCAGTAACACGCCTGCTGATTGAGTCCAAATAGAGGGCATCTGTTTGAGGATCCATGAGATCCCGGACCATCAGACAAAGCTAGTTAATGTCAGCTTTTAAAAACTGCTTTGGGTCAAGGGGCTGCGCAACAGATTTGGCTGTCCTTTAAAACTGTGAACTGAACTCAATACCACATCTTCCTTTGTGTTCCTTCCAGTACATTCTCCTTACGATTTTGAGGGTGTAATAAGATGTATTATAGTCATACTTATTTACACCCTCTAATATGGATGATGAGTCACTTGCCATGCACCAATTTGACTCTTAACATGTCATCTTTAGAATTTGTTTATACATTGACTTTTGGCTCTAATTACTTTTTGTTGTTGTTGCTGTGACATACAACATTTACATTTTTGTCATTTAGCAGACACTCTTATCCAGAGCAACTTACAGTTAGTGAGTGCATACACTTTATTTTTTATTTGTTTTATTCATTACCAGATTCAGCTGAGGTCTAGAACTTAAGGAATGATTTGTACCAAATACAATGGTCTTAGTTTTAGAGATGTTCATGGCTGGTTTATTACTGGCCACCCATTCCTGGTTTATTACTGGCCACCCAACTCTTTGTTAAGGGTTTCAGTGACTGCATTAGCAGTGGCTGCTGATACATATATGGTTGAATCATCAGCATACATGGACACACATGCTTTGTTTAATGCCAGTGGTAGGTCATTGGTAAAAATAGAAAAGAGGGCCTAGAGAGCTGCCCTGCGGTACACCACACTTTACATGTTTGACATTCGAGAAGCTTCCATTAAAGACAACCCTTTGAGTTCTATTAGATAGATAGCTCTGAATCCACGATATGGCGGAGGTTGAAAAGCAAACAACAGCTTATGGTCAATAATATCAAAGGCTGCAATGAAATCTAACAGTACAGCTCCCACAATCTTCTTATTATCAATTTATTTCAACCAATCATCAGTGTCAGTGCAATACATGTTGAGTGCCCTTCTCTATAAGCATGCTTAAAGTCTGCTATTTCTCTGTAAACAAATTAACAACATTGTATTTGGTCAAACAATTTTTTCCTACAGTTTTCTAAGAGTTGGCAGCAAGCTTATAGGTCTGCTGTTAGAACCAGCTTTACCACTCTTGGTTAGAGGAATGACTTTGGCTTCCCTCCAGGCCTGAGGACAAAGACTTTCCTCTAGGCTTAGATTAAATATATGACAGATAGGAGAGTGGCTATAGAGTCAGTTACCATCCTCGGTAGCTTTCCATCTAAGTTGTCAATGCCAGGAGGTTTGTCATTATCGTTCGATAACAAGAATTTCCCCACTTCTACACTAAACTTTTACAAAATTAAAACTTGCAATTCTTTTCTTTCATTATTTGTTTTTTTATGCATGAATACGATGGCTCACTGTTCGTTGTTGGCATTTCCTGCCTAAGTTTGCCCACTTTGCCAATGAAGTAATCATTAAAATAATTGGCAACATCAAATGGTTTTGTGATGAATAAGACATCTGATTCGATGAAAGATGGAGTTGAATGTCTTTCTGCCCATAATTTCATTTAAAGTACTTTTTCCATCATTCTTTATATCCGCGTCCCAGCCACAATGGCTAACCGCGTCACGGGCTGCATTCAAGCCCTCAAGAAAACCTCGCTAGCTTGATAGGCAGCTAGCTGGCTGCTACGCCAAATAGTTCCTCAGACCCGGCCTTGGTCGGCAGGATCACTGGACAGACAACCATACTTAAAGAGCTACTACTGACTGTAACCATGCAATTTCCATATGCAGGAAATGACTCTGCAGACTGAGCAGGCAACATTACTGCTCCGCCAACAACAGACACCTCATTTATTTCTCTAATTGGTTAAGGTTGTTTATAAAAATCAGTCTCTGTACACAGTCTTTGCCTTGTTCGTTTCCACTTTGGAATCTGTTTGACAGCTCTTGTGTGTGGGCTTTGAAATACGTTTTTGGAAGTGCAGACAGGCTGAAGATAATATTGTTTGACCCATCAAGCATTTCTCAGACGTATTTTTCGTCTCTAAAACTTCTAGACCAGGGGTTTCAAACTAGTTTTGCGTGGGGGCCACATTTGGTGTTCACTGAGTTCCGGAGCACCGCACTGAAAATTGGTTATAGAGTATTGCTTTGATGTCAAAATCTGGAAGAAATACTCCTATGTACACTTTTTGGAACTTTTTATACTACCTGACTCTCTAGCTGTTGTTTCTGTCATTGATAGAGAGCTGGACACAGTGAAGCGATTTATATAAATGTAGGTCCATTTATCATTTCTACACAGTTTTGATGTGGCATTAGGCCATGATTAACACCCCAGTTATTGTCAAATCTTATTTGTCACATGCGCCGAATACAACGGGTGTAGACTTTACCATGAAATGCTTACGAGCCCTTTCCCAACAATGCAGAGTATTTTTTTTATCATAATATTTTTTTTAAAGGAAATAGTAGCACAATAAAATAACGAGACTATATACAAAGAGTACCGGTACCGAGTCAATGTGCAGGGGTACGAGGTAGTTGAGGTAATATGTACATGTATGTAGGGATAAAAGTGACTAGGCAATCAGGATAGATAATAAACAGAGTATTTGAAGTGTGAAAGAGTGTGAAACTTGATGTATGTGTGAGTGTGTGGGTACAGTCCAGTGAGGGTACAGTCCATAGAGCTGGTGCAAGAGAGTCCGTGCAAATAAAGTCTAACCTACACACTTCAATTTGATTTAGGTTGTTTTGATATTTACTATATTTAGGAAAATGTAGGTATTAGTGAACCAGTTTGACTAGTTTCACTTTGAGGTCAAATAAGCTAGACTCGCAGAGAAGGTGACCAATCAACATGTTAAATGATACTCTATCTCTGGTACTCTTTACGATTGTCATTATCTTTCCGCTGATTTCAGTGGACCTATGTGGAACTCTAATAAGACCACTCCCCTCTATGCTCGTCTTCCATCACTAATGTGTTTTTATGGTTTTACTCCGAGGGGGGCGGAGGGTGGGTGTATGCTCATGTAGTATGGATGTCTGCCTTCTTTTTTAAATGGCAACCCAGATAGAAATGGACTTCGAATGGTGTTGTTTACTCCTTTCCTTCAACCTACTTACATTTTCATTCTGAGAAAAGGGACACTTTGAGGTTTATTTGATATGAGTGCTGTCTCCATGGTGAAGAGGTTCACAGGACTGAGATTAAATCATCACACCAGACTGCGCACAGTCTCTGCTTGCTTGCCTGCAGTAAAATTGTGCATTATTTATCAGGCTTTTAGTTCTGTGCTGCATGGTGGGAGAAGCTCACAGTCCACATGAACATCACCGTTAATGACACATGACCTAACTTTGTATGCTAACGGTGGTGCCCCCAGCTGGCACTCCAAGGAACTGTCTTCATATGACTGCACTTCCCAAGGCTGAAGATAAGACTGAAAATGACTTGTACAGAGAGAGACTGTTATAATCAATTCATAGGCTAATCAGTGCTATTTCTATAATGCCAATCCATCACAACACACACAGGGTTGGGGAGTAACGGATTACATGTAACTGAACAAAGAAAACGAATCTGTTACGTTACCAGGAAAAATATTGTAATCAAATTACATATTACAGATATTTTTGAAAAATTAGATTACTTCTAGGATTATTTTTAAATTCAGAAGGAATGTTTGCGGGAAAAATATTTGACACTTTCCTGTTTTATCAATGACATTCAAATCAACATTTAAAAAAGGCGCAAGTTTTTTCCGCCTGAGCGAGTTTGACCAGAAGTCAGAGACCACTATTACACACCAAATGGAAAAGAGCAGCAATAAACTTTTTGTAAGCTACAGTCCAAGCTATGTCTTCCAATAGTGCGACTGCTGTCGGCATCCAAAGATTATTCAATTTGAACAAACGCTTGGAGATGAGGACGACGACAGTGGCGTAACCTACGGGCGGGGCGATACGGATATCACTTATTACTGATATCTACATGGCGCATTGATGTGACTCACGCTGCTGCTCTCATTTAGCTATTTGCGCCTAATGGATGGTTTTGGTTGTGGATGGCTGTTCACAAATGCAAATGTATATTTTAACCCAATTGTTCAATTGAAGTGGGGCTTTTATTGCTCAATGTAATTCGTGCTGATTCAGAAAAAATGCCCATAGGCCTAACGGACACATGCTCAAACTCGCACACACACTTAAACTTCTGCAAATGATCGGGATATCCAAGTGTCGCCAACAAAACGTAAACAATAAGCCTATAGCAAATGCAGCATATGGTATACATTTTTCAAATGCAAATAGCACTTTTAGTTAGTGTTAGATGCATGCCATTCCATAAGAGAAGCATTTATTTTACAAATCTAATCAATGACCCCAATCAATCGTTAATTACAGCAAAATCATAAATGACAGAGTAGGCTAATAAATCGTTAGCTTTTGGGTTATGCTCAGGTAAATTAATTTGCCTAATCTATATTTCCAAGTCCTATTCTTGAAGATCAAGGTGTATTAAATGAATTGGGATGACTGGAAAATCTGAAAGACGTTGGTTTTTAATGTAAAGATATAACTTAATCATGTCTGTAGTAGAAAGAAATGGTTTAGAAGAAGCCTACATAACCAACCCACACAGTAAAATGAAACATCCATTTATTGCCCGCTATGCAAACTCTAACATTGATTTATCCTGTAATAGTTGTCGTTAAATTACTAAATTCATTTTTTGTCTTCCAATTCAACTTAAAGGGAAAGTAATCTAAAAGTAACAAAGTAATCAGATTACCTTACTGAGTTTGGGTAATCCAAAAATTGTTACTGATTTACCATTTTGAACAGGTAACTGTAACGGATTACATTTAGAAAGTAACCTACACTCACTCAATCACTCACTCTTCTATAGCAACTCAAGGTTGATTTACTACTGTAATTTAACATGTTTTCCATATGAAGATTGCCATAATAAAAATGCAACGTTTAGATTTTTACAATGTAATACTCCGGGTTAGGGTCTAACAACAAAACCTATCGAGATCAGAACCTATGATGATTTGTCAATGGCCCTGCAGAGTCCCTTGAACTGGTCCGCCTTTGCGGACACCGACAAAGTGAAGCCTACAGTAGTTTGTCAGCTGTGGGAAAACGGGACTGACATATTCTTGAGCATATCACTGGCGCCCTTAACCCACTCTCAGTAATACACCCTTGCGCGTAACATCTGGCAGGCCATACTTTGTTAACTTGTAAACGTAGGTTACATGTATTCAGGAATGTGGTTTATGTGAGCGCGAGGCTCTGCGAGCTGCAAGACCCTCCCTCATTCTCGCACTACAGCCCAGTCTGCTGAGCGAAACGGACTGGAGAACAAACTCCCTTTCTCAATCCAACGGATTTATATTCTTGACGATTCGCGTTACAGTAGGCGACGAGGGCTCACCATCCTCTGCTGTACGGACTGTAAACAATGTTTCTCTTGCAGTATAGAGGTAAGGTCTAACTTGTATTCATTTTGTTACAGTATTACATTATGCTACCTCTTGTCTGCTCTGCTCTCTCCGTCCGTCATGTAGCCTACTAGGCTCCGTAATTTCCGGAGAGTTTTACCGACTTCTGTATGGCTGTTATCTCGATCGTATAATTAATGAATGCACGTTGTTGTAGACGCAATTCGAGGAGAACTAGGTATTTGATTACTGCAGGTCCAGTAAGTATATTACTGACGGAAACAACATGCGAACATCTCAACGACAGTGACCAAGTAGATGTCTATGCGTCACTTTGTTATACCTGCTGTTCAGGAGCCTAGTCGGTTTGATGAGACAACCATTTTATTTTATTCACCAGGTGATGTAGGCCTAGCTAGATTAAATTGTGTAACCATTCTTGTACAATGTCTGTTGATTTCCTTTAGTTTATTTTTTACAATACATTTTCAGTAAAGTTGACAAGCATCCTCCCAAATGCCCTATTGTCTTTGGAACTGTTCAGAAATATAACACCAGCCCCTTTATGTGGTCAGTTCCGTTATTGTTTTCCCAAAGACTGTGTTCTTGTTTCATTAGTTAATGACAATGGCTGCTTTTTAAATCTGTCTTGAAAATAATGTCACCAGTAGCTAACTGAACATAGGCTACTGTCTTCATTTCATATCTGTTTTTGAGAATATTGGAGCAAATGTCATTTGAATATTAGGGTTTTGCACCCTGACTAATTTCAGATTTCCTTCTCATTTATTCACTTATTTACCCGTGATACATAAATAGCTGCTGGTAAATGGAACGTTTTCCACAGTCAGCGTAATTATAGGGGAAGCAAATTGAGCCTTAAAATTAAACCGCTTCACTCTTGCACGCTGACTCTGCTTCTCTAGACTTTTTAGCCTCTGCTGTTTCTGACCATGGAGAATTTACTCAATCTCTAACAGCCATCCACTGTTGGATAAGTGCTCGTAATTGCCGAGTTCCCTTGGCCCCCCAACTCAGAGATGAGTGGTAAGCCTACAGTATGAATGCTGAAAAGGAAAACAGTTGTAAACACAACACAGCCTATGCATGTTCAGTAGGGGAATGATGCTGATGCTCTGCATTAAGTATGAGTTTAGCTTTCTGCCCTAAGCAATATTGTGTTGCTCTGTGCCATACTTTCAATTCAGCTATGGTGAGAAAATGGCTCTGGAATATTGCATCCTTGCTCCCACTTTTCTTTCCATGGCCAGGGGCACAAACATATAGTGAGCATCTGAGTGAATCAAGGTTGATTGCACGCTCTGAACAGGGGCGACCATGATGAAGAAAAGGTCCATCATGCACTCTGACAGCCATTTACCTTCATACTGTACAGCTCCCCACTGATCAATGGGGAGGGCATCTGTAGATTGCTCATAATGGAGAGAAAGGGAGAGACCATATTAATTTGAGAAGCAATGAGAGTGCTGCAGAGAGAAGGATCTTTGTGATTTGAGTTCACTGTGGCCCCAATATAATGGTGCTGTGGAATAAATGAGGGGAATATTGAATGCAGAGAGAAACATTGTAAAATATGAGGACATTTGGCAGCTTCGGAAAATTGTCCTTTTTTAATGTGGAGACTCGGTTTCAGGTTTGCCAACGATTCACCAGAAAGTGGACTTGTTGTAGCCATGGCTTTGGGGAAAAGAGTATCAGCCTAATGAATCAGAGATAAAGAAAGCTCTTTCTCTGTGGATACCTCTGGCAGTGTGTGGGAACAGGGGTTTCAGGGGTGTACACTGCTGAAGGGGTGTAAAGGACACTTCTCCTAACCTATTTTTACTTTTTGGGTATTCTTTCTTAAAATTGCATTGTTGGTTAAGGGCTTGTAAGTAAGCATTTCACTATTGTATTCGCCGCATGTGACAAATACAATTTGATGATTTAATGGCTATTTGCTTGTTTTTGCCGCCATGTTGTAGTAGGATTAATGGTCTTGCCCCACTGCAAGTAGTTCACTATGAACTCTAAGGTGTTCCATCAACTCTATTTGGTCCCTTAGGAGTCTCTACCAGATGCATCTCAGAGACAGAGGTGTGTTTCCACTCTAGAAAGAACCCCAGCTCTACTCAGTAATCATATCAGCGTTCCATCAACTCAGTGACCATTGTTTTAATAATTGATGTCAGAAGCAATTCCTAAAATTTCCATCAACATCTATATTCTATTTCTCCTAACTTCCATCTCAGCCTGATAATGGACACATGGAGTGAACCCCTACCTAGAGAAGCGTTTAAAATGGCATCCTCAAAGTGTTGTGAGATTCCCCCCAAGGTCAAGACTTTAAAGTGTTTTAGCCCAGCCTCTCTGCCTGATGAATCTCTCTCTGCTCTTAAGACTTTGAGAGATCGTGTGCGGTCTTAGAATGCTTGTCAAGTTCATTATTTAATTGCAAGGTATTGTTGTCTGTTTTATTTGACATACAATTCAACCTTTATTACATCGAATTGATTACGTTGACCAACGATTACCTCTTTTAGGGGGTAGGCTAGTCAAGCGAGGTAGTACTGTCTGAATTTGTTTTTATTACTGATTAGAAAGTCTAAACATAGAGATTTAGCATATGTCCAATACTTCCCTGCTCCAAAGCTCATTTTAATGCACCCTATATTAGAAAGCAAATCATTTATAATAATAAGGCTGCCTTTTCTGCTGTTTTGCTGTAACTTAGTTTCTTGTTTTCATACTGCTCTCCTCACGGTGGACAGGTCTGCAGATTTCCCACTTCTCCAGCTCTGTGGATTGTCTAATTGAAAGCTGCGGTATCCAGGGCTGAGGAACGGTGTTAACTGATCATTGCTACTGCAACAAACCCTGCTCTATCCCTGATAAGTAGACTCACTGCTTTGTGCCCTACTGGGTAAGCGATCTGAGGACTATTTTTACACTGTGTTGTGTTTCCTGTCGGAGGAGGCCATTTTAACTATGCGATGAGAGTAGTTACATATTTATCTTCTCTGCCAGTTTTAACTCCCAGTGGAAATGAGATGTAAATATGGAAACCAAAGTACAATTCTATTTCAGCAGGTGCTGTTAAAAGGTGCTGTTCAAGTAATGTTTTTTTCTGATTTAATGGATTGGAGCACCATCTAACTAGACACTGACTTCTACAGCGTTGAGATGGCATCACAATCGTTGGACTTCCCACCTACTGCTAAATAGCCTACACTCAACATTTCACAGTGAACTTATCTGGTCTTCCAGAAACCATAATCAAAAGACCAACTTCCAAGCATCATAGCAAAGTTTCAAAGCACCCAATGGAAAAAATGTATGTTGGTTTCAGTAATACATTTTTACAGGACACTTCATTTGTTTTTCAAGTTCTTGTCTCTCTTGAGACGTAGCCAGACATATATTATTCACCCATTGAACCTTTCCCCATCTGTTGAGCTGATGTTGTAGATTTTGTTGTAATAATGTAATTAAGATTCTATCAATTTATTTTAATTTTATTTTACCTTTATTTAACTAGGCAAGTCAGTTAAGAACAAATTCTTATTTACAATGACGGCCTACACCGGCCAAACCCGGACGACGCCGCCCTATGGCACTCCCAATCACGGCCGGTTGTGATACAGCCTGGAATCGAACCAGGGGGTCTGTAGTGACGCCTCAAGCACTGAGATGCAGTGCCTTAGACCACTGCGCCACTCGGGAGCCCGAGTCAATGCCTTACCACTCTTGCTTAATCTGTCGGTTACTGGTATAATAGTTGTTGTTTTACTTCCTTTGTTCCGATATCTGTGTTGGGTAGAAAACCCATCTGAGTCGGCCTGATTGTTCAGCCGTATGTGCCAGGCTATTCCAGATGAGTAATTCAGGAGATAACTGGGTTTTTGTGTAACTGGAATTGGTTCAGTTGAAGGGTGTGTAGAAGTGTGTGGCAGTCAGAGCCCTGAGAGAAGCAGCAGTCAGCCAGCCAGTCGTCTGGTCTAAAGCACTGGAGGGAGCAGCATGTCTGTCTGGGGGCGTCTCAGGATCAACCAAACTCACGGTTCGGTACGTTTTGCGGTTTTGGGCGTTAATATGATTCTAAGGGAGTTTCCCATCTCCTCAAAAGTACAGTGCCTTCAGAAAGGATTCATACCCTTTGACTTATTCCCACATTTTGATGTTACAGCCTGAATTCAACATTGATTAAATAGATTTTCTTTCTCACCCATCTTCACACAATACCCCAAAATGACACCCCCGAGTCAATACTTTGTAGAAGCACCTTTGGCAGCGATTACAGCTGTGAGTATTTCTTTAAGTCTAAGAGCTTTCCACACCTGGATTGTGCAACATTTGCCTATTATTCTTTTCACATTTCTTCAAGCTCTGTAAAATTGGTTGTTGGTCATTGCTAGACAACCATTTTCAGGTCTTGCCATAGATTTTCAAGTAGATTTAAGTCAAAACTGTAACTCGGCCACTCAGGAACATCCACTGTCTTCTTTGTAAGAAACTCCAGTGTAGATTTGGCCTTGTATTTTAGATTGTCTTCCAGTGTCTGGTGGAAAGCAGACTGAACCAGGTTTTCCTCTAGGATTTTGCCTGTGCTTAGCTCCATTCAGTTTCTTTTTTAACTTGGAAAAACTCCCCAGTCCTTAACAATTACAAACATACCCATAACATCATGCAGCCACCACTATGCTTGAAAATATGGAGAGTGGTACTCAGTAATGTGTTGTATTGGATTTGCCCAAAACATAACACTTTGTATTCAGGACCAAAAGTTAATTGCTTTGCCACATGTTTTGCAGTATTTCTTTAGTGCCTTTTTGCAAACAGGATGCATTTTTTGGAATATTTTTATTCGGTACAGGCTTCTTTTTCATTGGTCTCTCCAGAGATAAAGTGAACCCAAGTTTTTGTTGTTGCTCATGCACTTTTTCCCTTCCCAACACTGCCAGGAAAAACAATTTGAAGGAACACATCACGATGAATCACCAGAGGGGTGCAAGACACTACATCTCTGAGTGTGTCTGTGTCCGCCACTGATTCTGAGAAGGCACCCGCATATATATGCTGGCTAAGTACAGATCATGGGGAAAAAATAATTAATTTTTTACCAATATCTCATTGGATGATTAATTTGTAACCAAATCACATTTTCACATAAAGGTTGCATTTCGCATGAGTATTGTATCATAGTCTGTTTGACGAATGATGAATTACCATAATTGTGCATGCTCATTTAGTAGTGAGTAATATATTTTGGAGCATAGCACAGATTTAAAGGTCAAGTGCAGTCAAAAATGTGGTTTTCCTGTGTGTTATATATATTTCCACACTGAGGTTGGAATAATACTGTGAAATTGTAAAAATGAAGATGATGCCCTGAAATTCTTGCCTGTTTTGGTTGGATGGAGTTTTGGGCTTCCATGGTGACATCAGCAGGCGGTAAAATAGTCAATAGACCAAAAATAAAGTGGCTTCCAAACCTCCCTGCCAATAACGGCTAGTTTTCAGTTGCCCCCTCCCCACTCAGACCACTCCTCAGACAGTCCTAGCAAAATTATTGCTTAAGAAAGTGCTCTTTGCGTAGAAGCTATTTTTGTTTCCTTTTGACAATTTTAATTGAAAATAATCACAGTAAGGTGCTTAATTGATTTTATATCAAGTTAGAAATGGCTGCATTGGACCTTTAACCCTCTTGACCTACATTTGTCTCATTACATTGACATGTTGAACATAGAGCGAGGATGAAGCTGAGGTTGTGGTTCAGTAGTTAGGTCCAAGGAACTGAGTTGTCCACTGAGATTGCCTGTCTGGAAAGCAGCCATCATTCTACAGCAATAGAGATGGAGAGCCTAGATCTCTATGGCCCCTGGTTTAGAAGGGAGAAAAAGCTCTCAGGAAAAACAGGGAAAGTAATGAAAAACAAAATGGCACCGGAAAAGATGGATGCGTCATGAACCAGAATACATTATTAATAGAATAGCAGAGAAGCTCTAAGGATGATGTGTTCAGTCTACATGGGCACTGTGTCATAGAATGAAGGACATCTCTCTCTCAGTGAAAGACTGTTTGTCTTTATTTCCCCCTGGGAAATCATTTCAGCCTCCATGAGCTGTTTGCACAGAAAGTCCTCAAGACTTTTAGAGTACATTTACATCAAAAGTTCTGTTTACCCAAATAGAGTCTCTCAGTACCTCTGTGAATGTTCAGACTAGAGTGAACCACAGAACTCTAGTGCCCGGTAGTTTTCTCTGTGAATGTTCAGACTAGAGTGAACCACAGAACTCTAGTGCCCAGTAGTTTTCTCTGTGAATGTTCAGACTAGAGTGAACCACAGAACTCTAGTGCCCGGTAGTTTTCCATCTGCTTCAGAAGGTATTTGCATTTAATCTTATTTTGTGTTAAAACACACGTGTACATACCCCCACTGTGAAGAGTCTTTCATGAACCCTGAAAAAGTCCAAATTCATACATTTGTAGAAGCTATGAAGGCCTCTTGTGTTTGATTGAAGGCGACAGGAGCTCAATGTAAGGCCTGTTTACTGCACCCAGCTTGGTTAATAACGAGCCAAACTTAGACTCCTTCTGTTTGATAACTGGGCTGCCTTAACTGAATTAACACATTTTACAGACCAACATTTGTTCAGCTACTTTTTGTATCTCCTTGAAGAATGAGAGGTCAGCATTTATGGGGAAGTGATACAACACAGGTATAACATTTCAAAGGATGAGATATACACTGTGGACAAAACATTAGGATCACCTGCTCGTTCCATGATCTAGACTGACCAGGTGAAAGCTATAATCCCTTATTGATGTCACGTCAATAAGGCATCATAGCTACACTTCAATCAGTGTAGATGAAGGGGAGGAGACAGGTTAAGGATGGATTTTTAAGACTTGACAAAATTGAGACATGAATTGTGTGTGTGTGTCATTCAGAGGGTGAATGGGCAAGACTAAATATTTTAGTGCCTTTGAACAGGGTATGGTGGTAGTAGGTGCCAGGTGCACCGGTTTGTGTCAAGAACTGCAACACTGCTGTGTTTTTCATGCTCAACAGTTTCCCATGTGTATCAAGACTTGTCCACCACCCAAAGGACATCCAGGTAACTTACATTTACATCATTTAGCAGACGCTCTTATCCAGAGCGACTTACACATTGGTGCATTCAACTTATGATAGCCAGTGGGACAACCACCTTTTTTTTTTTTCTTTTTTTTTTGTGGGGGAAGAAGGATTACTTTATACTATTCCAGGTATTCCTTAAAGAGGTAGGGTTTCAAGTGTCTCCGGAAGGTGGTCAGTGACTCCGCTGTCCTGGCGTCGTGGGGGGAGCTTGTTCCACCATTTGGGTGCCAGAGCAGCGAATAGCTTTGACTGGGCTGAGCGGGAACTGTGCTTCCGTAGAGGTAGGGGAGCTAGCAGGCCAGATGTGGATGAACGTAGTGCCCTCGTTTTGGTGTAGGGTCTGATCAGAGCCTGAAGGTAAGGGGGTGCCGTTCCCCTCACAGCTCCGTAGGCAAGCACCATGGTCTTGTAGTAGATGCAAGCCTCAACTGGAAGCCAGTGGAGTGTGCGGAGGAGCGGGGTGACATGAGAGAACTTGGGAAGGTTGAACACCAGACGGGCTGCAGCGTTCTGGATAAGTTGAAGGGGTTTAATGGGTTTAACTTGACACAACTGTGGGAAGCATTGGAGTCAACATGGGCCAGCATCCCTGTGGAACACTTTCGACACCTTGTAGAGTCCATGCCCAGACGAATTGAGGCTGTTCTGTACGGAAAAGAGAGGGGGGGGTGCAACTCAGTATTAGGAAGCTGTTCTTAATGTTTGGTATACTTAGTGTATAGCTTTCATTTGGTTGCCTGATTTCTTGCCATATCTATTTTAGACCAGTGAAATGCATGTTGAGGTCAGCAGGATGCTTGAGGTCAAGTTAGGACCTCCCCTGGTCTGTTGCTGACTGAAGAGTTGAGCTGAGGACAACTCCGTAGTTCACAACCAGTCTGATCATGTCTCTTACCATTTTATAGTCACTTGTGCAATATTGTAGATATTCTACAGTTGAGCTTAGGACAGCTCATTAATTCAGTTCTAAAATGTAATCATTGATCTCTCCATTTATGAGGGCTAGATGTAATCTGTTCTGCACAAAACATACTCTAGACTATTTTATTTGTGTAGAACTGCCAGTGAAGTTCTAATTTCTATGTCATCGTTAGTGGTTCAATCTCTCCACATTATTAACAGCAGGTTGAACGTTTTGGTCTTGTATTGACTCTAGAGCTTTGCATTTGTTTACCTTCTATACTCTGTGTAGTTCTCAACTATGTCATCGTTTGTTTCCCTGTATACAGCTCCCAGTACAGTTCTCATTGCTATGTCATCATTAGTTCAACCTCTCTTTTAGTTGGTCTTTTGTGGTCCTAGTACTGTTTATTTTGAAAACTGTGATATACAGTACCAGTCAATAGTTTGGACACATTCAAGAGTTTTTCTTTATTTTTACTATTTTCTACATTGTAGAATAATAGTGAAGACATCAAAACTATGAAATAAAACATATGGAATCATGTAGTAACCAAAAAAGTGTTAAAGAAATCAAAATATATTTTATATTTGAGATTCTTCAAAGAGCCTCCCTTTGCCCTGATGACAGCTTTGCACACTCTTGGCATTCTCGCAACCAGCTTTTCCAACAGTATTGAAGGAGTTCCCACATGCTGAGCACTCGTTGGCTGCTTTTCCTTCACTCTGCCGTCCGACTCATCCCAAACCATCTCAATTGGGTTGAGGTCGGGGGATTGTGGAGGCCAGGTCATCTGATGCAGCACTCCATCACTCTCTTTCTTGGTAAAATAGCCCTTACACAGCCTGGAGGTGTGTTGGGTCATTGTCCTGTTGAAAAACAAATGATAGTCCCACTAAGCCCAAACCAGATGGGATGGCGTATCGCTGCAGAATGGTGTGGTAGCCATGCTGGTTGTGTGCCTAGAATTCTAAATAAATTACGGACAGTGTCACCAGCAAAGCACCCCCACACCGTAACACGTCCTCCTCTATGCTTTATGGTGGGAACCACACATGCGGAGATCATCCGTTCACTCACAACGCGTCTCACAAAGACTGCGGTTGGAACCAAAAAATCTCCAATTTGGACTCTAGACCAAAGGACAAATTTCCACCGGTCTAATGTCCATTGCTCGTGTTTCTTGGCCCAAGCAGGTTTCTTCTTATTATTGGTGTCCTTTAGTAGTGGTTTCTTTGCAGCAGTTTGACCATGAAGGCCTGATTCACACAGTCTCTGAACAGTTGATGTTGAGATGTGTCTGTGACTTGAACTCTGAAGCATTTATTTGGGCTGCAATTTCTGTGGCTGATAACTCTAATGAACTTATCCTCTGCAGTAGAGGTAACTCTGGGTCTTCCATTCCTGTGGCGGTCCTCATGAGAGCCAGTTTCATCATAGAGCTTGATTGTTTTTGTGACTGCACTTGAAGAAACTTTCAAAGTTCTTGAAATGTTCAGTATTGACTGACCTTCATGTCTTAAAGTAATGATGGCCTGTCGTTTCTCTTTGCTTATTTGAGCTGTTCTTGCAATAATATGGACTTGGTATTTTACCAAATAGGGCTATCTTCTGTATACCCCCCCTACTTTGTCACAACAGAAGTGATTGACTCAAATGCATTAAGAAGGAAATAAATTCCACAAATTAACTTTTAAGAAGGCACACTTGTTGAAATGCATTCCAGGTGACTACCACCTGAAGCTGGTTGAGAGAATGCCAAGAGTGTGCAAAGCTGTCATCAAGGCAACGGGTGGCTATTTGAATCTCAAATATAAAATATATTTTGATTTGTTTAACACTTTATTTTTTTTACTATATGACTCCATATGTGTTATTTCATAGTTTTGATGTCTTCACTATTATTCTATAATATAAAAAACAGTAAAAATAAAGAAAAACCCTTGAATGAGTAGGTGTGTCCAAACTTTTGACTGGTAGTGTATCTTCAGAAAGCCTAACAGGAGTTTTCTGAAAAGCTGTGATGTGGAGTCCCTTTCTGTATCTGTTAGGCCAGTGGTTCCCAACTCTGGTCCTCTAGTGTCCCCAACAGCACACATTTTAGGAGGATCTTCCTGCGGTGTTGACTTTATTGAGGGGTTTAGGAGGATCCTGCTGGGTACTGTACTGAGGAATTTTAGTAGGATCCTCCTGGGTGCTGTACTGAGGGGTTATAGGAGGTTCTTCCTGGGGTGCTGTGCTGTACTGAGGGATTTTAGGAGGATCTTCCTGGGTGCTGTACTGTACTGAGGGGTTTTAGGAGGATCCTCCTAGGGTACTGTACTGTACTGAGGGGTTTTAGGAGGATTCTCCTAGGGTACTGTACTGTACTGAGGGGTTTTAGGAGGATTCTCCTAGGGTACTGTACTGCGGGGTTTTAGGAGGATCCTCCGGGGTGCTGTGCTGTACTGTACTGAGGGGTTTTAGGAGGATCTTCCGGGGTTCTGCTGTTCTCTGTGGAGGTTAAAGCTCTCCGGACAGATGCTGACAACTACTGACTTAACATCATGGCACTGAACACAGCCATTACAGAGGGAAGGTAATTGGATCCACAAATCAGCTGACGGCTCCATGTTTATAGTGGCCCCACGGCTTTATTGGCTGTATTTCAGGGCCTGGTGTGGAGGCTGTCGGGTAGTGGAGAGCAACAGAAGAGCTGTTGGAGAGGAAACGCTGCTTGTTATGAATGAACCACACTGGAACTCAACCCAACGAATCAAGCTCTACTCTTCATCTGTCAGTGACACAGCACCTGACCTCTATGTAAACTAAGTCTTCCTATTAGAAGTGTTTGGCTAATTTGGAATGAGGAGATAAGTTCAGTAGTTTTCAATAGTTCCTGAATTGTATTTCTGTCAGATTATCTAGTTTGTAGGCCCACTTCAAACGCTGGTTCATTTTGGAACACTTTTTCACCTCAACTGAACTGAAAGTGATTCACATGTTTCCTGGACATGAATTACCTAGAACGTCTTGACCTTGACAAGGAGTAAAGACGTTCTGTAAGCTTGTAACAGAGAGATGGACCGTGAAAGGACAGGACCATGCTGTTTTAGTCATCTGTTACACCTTGCTTCCCTCTGGACTGAAAGAAGAGGCCAGAGTATCTGAAGTAGCTCAGTGGGAGAGGATCAGCTGACTGGATCATGCTCCTCTCCTCTCTGTATTTTCGCTGTTTGCTCCCTATTTCCTTCTCTTCTCTTCTTTGCGTGCATCTCATGTCTCTATAAACCTCTTCTGCTGTGTCTGTTTCCTTTTATTCCCAGCTAATAGAAATATGAGTCCTCCAGGGTCATGGACAGGTCACTGGAGAAGAGTGCATGGGCTGGGTGAAAAGCCAAAGAACATCGCTGTGCCTTTTCATTTTTACAGAACTATTTTCTCCTCCCTCTGTTTTTTATAAGAGCAACAAATGAATGTTCTCTGAACCTAATCTATCATCCACTTTCGTCCCTCTCTCTTTTTCCCTCCCCATCTCCTCCTCTCTCCATCCTGCCCCACTAGTACCAGACAGTAGTTAGTGAGGCAGAGAACAGTGAGGATTAATTGTTTTCTGTAGGTATAGAGGGCATCAGCAGCGGTCTGCTTATTTGGAGCCTTGGTGAGCCTCCATATGCTGGGTGAAATCTGTTCCTCCTCTCCTGGCTTGTTAGCTGTAGCGTGTTAGCGTGCTCACTGACCAGGAACTGCAGTGAGACAGACGGGACTGGGCCGGGTTCCAGGAGTAACACTGAGCAATGCAGTTCAGCCCAGCCAGCAGAACCAACAGGCATCCCCCAGTTCCCATATCACACCCCCACAACCTAATGAAACGTTCTGGGAACCTTTAACAGACCCCATTCTGTTTGCCCGGAGGCAGCAGAGCTACCAGGCAGCCCTTCATCATCCTGGGCCATTAGTCTCTGCTGTGGAGCCGTTGTCTGAAATGGCCTCTGACTCTCTCTGAGACACAGAGCCCTGCAGGTTCCTCTCCTCTTATCATTAAAGGAAAATAACTGCTCTGAAGATGGACTCCCCAGACACTTGTGTTTTAGAATTATTCTGTTTTAATGCAGGTCTTCATTTAAACATTGCCGGTGAAATATATTGGCACCCTTGCGCTTTTCTTAAATAATTCTCTATTTCTTCTCAAATAATTTGAAATGGATAAAAACTTTTGGAGAACCACGTTTATTTTTGTGAACTTAAGTTTATAATTTTAATTTAGAAAATAAAGACAAATAGCATGGACAAAATTATTGGCACCCCTGAGCTAGTACTTGCTTGCACAGCCTTTGGCCAATGTAACAAATGCTTCTTGTACCTTTCTACTGGCAATTTGGCCCACTTTTCACCAGCCAACTGCTCTAATTCTTCCATATTTGAGGGGTGCCCTCCACCAACTACTGTTTTCAGCTGTCACCATAGGTTATGGATGTGATTCAGATTTGGACTTTCCGCTGGCAGAACATTCCAGCGTTTCTTCTTGAAGCAGTCCCTTGTGCTTTTGATGTGTGCTTTGGGTTGTTGTCCTGCTGGAAGACCCACAACATACATCAGAGACACCGTTTTTGGACACTGGGTTGAACATTGCACTCCAAAACACCTTGATAATCTGCTGTTTTCATGTCTTGCACACGTTCAAGGCCCCCATTACCAGAGGCAGCAAAGCAACCCCACAGCATTATCAAACCTCACCATGTTTGAATGATGCCACCATCCTCATAAATAAACAGTGGTTAAACTTGCTAAAACACCTTTCTAAGAGAGGCTGCTTTGTGTATAATAACATTTCAGATACAGTGAGGGGAAAAAGGTATTTGTAGGTTTGCCCACTGACAAAGAAATTATCAGTCTATAATTTTAATGGTAGGTTTATTTGAAGTGAGAGACAGAATAACAACAACAAAAATCCAGAAAAACGCATGTCAAAAATGTTATAAATTGATTTGCATTTTAATGAGGGAATAAATATATGACCCCCTCTCAATCAGAAAGATTTTTGGCTCCCATGTGTCTTTTATACGGGTAACGAGCTGAGATTAGGAGCACACTCTTAAAGGGAGTGCTCCTAATCTCAGCTTGTTCCCTGTATAAAATACACCTGTCCACAAAAGCAATCAATCAGATGCCAAATTCTCCACCATGGCCAAGACCAAAGAGCTCTCCAAGGATGTCAGGGACAAAATTGTAGACCTACACAAGACTGGAATGGGCTACAAGACCATCGCCAAGCAGCTTGGTGAGAAGGTGACAACAGTTGGTGCGATTATTCGCAAATGGAAGAAACACAAAATAACTGTCAATCTCCCTCGGCCTGGGGCTCCATGCAAGATCTCACCTCGTGGAGTTGCAATGATCATGAGAACGGTGAGTAATCAGCCCAGAACTACACGGGATGATCTTGTCAATGATCTCAAGGCAGCTGGGACCATAGTCACCAAGAAAACAATTGGTAACACACTACGCAGTGAAGGACTGAAATCCTGCAGCGCCCGCAAGGTCCCCCTGCTCAAGAAAGCACATATACAGGCCCGTCTGAAGTTTGCCAATGAACATCTGAATGATTCAGAGGAGAACTGGGTGAAAGGGTTGTGGTCAGATGAGACCAAAATCGTGTTTGGAGGAGGAGGAATGCTGCCTATGACCCCAAGAAAACGATCCCCACCGTCAAACATGGAGGTGGAAACATTATGCTTTGGGGGTATTTTTCTGCTAAGGGGACAGGACAACTTCACCGCATCAAAGTGACGATGGACGGGGCCATGTACCGTCAAATCTTGGGTGAGAACCTCCTTCCCTCAGCCAGGGCATTGAAAATGGGTTGTGGATGGATATTCCAGCATGACAATGACCCAAAACACAGGGCCAAGACAACAAGAATGGCTCAAGAAGAAGCAAATTAAGGTCCTGGAGTGGCCTAGCCAGTCTCCAGACCTTAATCCCATAGAAAATCTGTGGAGGGAGCTGAAGGTTTGAGTTGCCAAACGTCAGCCTCGAAACCTTAATGACTTGGAGAAGATCTGCAAAGAGGAGTGGGACAAAATCCCTCCTGAGATGTGTGCAAACCTGGTGGCCAACTACAAAAACATCTGACCTCTGTGATTGCCAACAAGGGTTTTGCCACCAAGTACTAAGTCATGTTTTGCAGAGGAGTCAAATACTTATTTCCCTCATTAAAATGCAAATCAATTTATAACATTTTTGACATGCGTTTTCTGGATTTTTTTGTTGTTATTCTGTCCCTCCCTGTTCAAATAAATCTACCATTAAAATTATAGACTGATCATGTCTTTGTCAGTGGGCAAACGTACAAAATCAGCAGGGGATCAAATACTTTTTTCCCTCACTGTATTCAGTGCATTCAAAGTATTCAGACCCCTTGACTTTTTCACATTATGTTATGTTTCAGGCTTATTGTAAAATTGATTAAATACTTTTTCCCCCCTTATCAATCTACACACAAAACCTCATAATGACAAAGCAAAAACAGGTTATTATAAATTGTATTTAATTGATTACAAATAAAAAAACTGCACCTTTGGCAGTGATTACAGCCTCGAGTCTTCTTGGGTATGACGCTACAAGCTTGGCACACCTGTATTTGGGGACTTTCTCCCATTCTTCTCTGCAGATCCTCTCAAGCTCTGTCAGCTTGGATGGGGAGCGTCGCTGCACAGCTCTGGCTGGGCCACTCAAGGACATTCAGAGACTTGTCCCGAAGCCACTCCTTCATTGTCTTGGCTGTGTGCTTAGGGTCGTTGTCCTGTTGGAAGGTGAACCTTCACCCCAGTCTGAGGTCTTGAGCGCTCTGGAGCAGGCTTTCATCAAGGATCTCACTGTACTTTGCTCCATTCTTCTTTCCGTAGATCCTGACTAGTCACCCTGTCCCTGCCGCTGAAAAACATCCCGACAGCATGATGCTGCCACCACCATGCTTCACCGTAGGGACGGTGCCAAGTTTCCTCCAGACATGACGCTTGGCATTCAGGCCAAAGAGTTCAATATTGTTTTCATCACACCAAATAATCTTGTTTCACATGGTCTGAGAGTCCTTTAGGTGCCTTTTGGCAAACTCCAAGAAGTGGCTTCTATCTGGCCACTCTACCATAAAGGCCTGATTGGTGGAGTGCTGCAGAGATGTATGTCCTTCTGGAAGGTTCTCCCATCTCCACAGAGGAACTCTGGAGCTCTGTCAGAGTGACCATCGGGTTCTTGGTCATCTCCCTGACCAAGGCCCTTCTCCCCCGATTGCTCAGTTTGGCCCAGCGGTCAGCTCTAGGAAGAGTCTTGGTGATTCCACACTTCTTCAATTTAAGAATGGAGGCCACTGTGTTCTTGGGGACCTTCAATGCTGCAGAAATATTTTGTTACCCTTCCCCAGATCTTTGCCTTGACACAATCCTGTCTCAGGGCTCTACGGACAATTCCTTTGACCTCATGGCTTGGTTTTTGCTCTGACATGCACTGTCAACTGTGGGACCTTTTATAGACAGGTGTGAAACCTTTCCAAATTTACCACAGGTGTACTCCAATCAAGTTATAAATACATCTCAAGGATGATCAATGGAAACAGGATGCACCGGAGCTCAATTTCGTGTCTCATAGCTAAGTGTCTGAATACTTATGTAAATAAGGTATTTCTGTTTTTAATTTTTTATACATTTGCAAAAATTCTAAAAACCTGTTTTCATTGTGATTGATGAGGAAAACAATTAAATCAGATTTAGAATATGGCTGTAACGTAACAAAATGTGGCGAAGGGGTCTGAATACTTTCCGAATGCACTTGATCTACAGTATACATCTGATTGCGTATGTCTTTATCTATTGTTTATTTAGCGTATCAGTTTAACCAGAGGACATGAGACCTCAGTTAAAAGTCTTAATAAACGAATAGGTCTACTTTATTAGTGTGTCCTGCATTGTCCTTGACTTGCACAACTAAAGGTAGGTTTATGGCTTTCTCAAGATATATGGAATCAGTCGTAGAAATACTGAGTGATATACTTTATATTAGTAACTCTGGTAAATCATCCCAATAAATCTTTGTGTGGATTCTGCACGTCTATGACTCTGCGCTACCCAGGGGTGGGACAAATATCAAATTCTCATACTTGAGTAAATTGAAGATACATTACATGACAAAAGTATGTGGACACCTGCTCGTCGAATATCTCATTCCAAAATCATTGGTATTAATATGGAGTTGGTCCCCCCTTTGCTGTAACAGCATCCACTCTTCTGGGATGGCTTTCCACTAGATGTTGGAACATTGCTGCGGGGACCTCATTAGTGAGGTCGGGTACTGATGTTGGGCGATTAGGTCTTGCTCGCAGTCGGCGTTCCAATTCATCCCAAAGGTGTTCGGTGGGGTTGAGGTCAGGGCTCTGTGCAGGCCAGTCAAGTTCTTCCACACCAATCTCGACAAACCATTTTCAGTATGGACCTCGCTTTGTGCACGGGGGCATTGTCATGCTGAAACAGGAAAGGGCCTTCCCCAAACTGTTGCTGCAAAGTTGGAAGCACGGAGTCTTCTAGAATGGCATTGTATTCTGTGGAGTTAAGATTTCCCTTCACTGGAACTAAGGGACCTAGCCCGAACCATGAAAAACCGTCCCAGACTATTATTTATCCTTCACCAAACTTTACAGTTGGTACTATTCATGGGGGCAGATGGCATTCTCCTGGCATCCGCCAAACCCAGATTCGTCCGTCGGACTACCAGATGTTGAAGCGTGATTCATCACTCCAGAGTCCAATTGCAGCGAGCTTTACACCATTCCAGCCGACGCTTGTCATTGCGCATGGTGATCATAGGCTTGTGTGCGGCTGCTCGGCCATGGAAACCCATTTCATGAAGATTCCAACGAACACTTGTGCTGACATTGCTTCCAGAAGCAGTTTGGAACTCGGTAGTAAGTGTTGCAACTGAGGACAGACGATTTTTATGCGCTTCAGCACTCAGCAGTCCCATTCTGTGAGCTTGTCTGGCCTACCACTTCGCGGCTGAGCCATTGTTGCTCCTAGACGTTTCCACTTCACAGTAACAGTACTTACAGTTGACCGGGGTCAACTCTAGCTAGGCATAAATTTGACGAACTGACTTGTTGGAAAGGTGGCATGCTATGACGGTGCCATGTTAAAAGTCACTGAGCTCTTCGGTAAGGCCATTCTACTGCCAATGTTTGTTTATGGAGATTGCATGGCTGTGTGCTCGATTTTATACACCTGTCAGCAACGTGTGTGGCTGAAATAGCCGAATTCACTGATTTGAAGGGGTGTCCACATACTTTTGTACATATGGTGTACCTTAATAGAAAATGACTCAAGTAAAAGTGAGTCACCCAGTAAAATACTACTTGAGTAAAAGTTAAAGTATTTGGTTTTAAATGTACTTAAGTATCAAAAGTAAAAGTATAAATAATTTCAAATTCCTTATTATGTAAACCAGACAGCATGATTTTCTTGTTTATTTGTAAAATTTACATATAGCCAGGGGCACACTCAACACTCAGACATAATTTACAAACAAAGCATTTGTGTTTAGTGAGTGAGTATGGAGTAAAAATTACATTAATATAAAGTTGTCAAATATACATATTAAAGTACAGATAACCCAAAAAACGACTTAACTAGTAGTTCAAAGTATTTTTACTTAGTTACATTATACCACTGGCGTTAACTTGTACTCTGGCCTACTGTCTTTGCTGGGCCAGATGTGGCTACCAGCTAAATGATAAATCTCCCTGAAGGCCACTGAAGCGTGTGGGTGTTGTGACGGTACTGATTTATCATTAAAGGGTGAACAGCAGAGAAAGAGCCTGACTGATGGAGGCGGGTGGCAAAGATGACACTCTGGGAGGCACGGAGCCGTCTGATTGGAGAGATGTAGGATGCTGATGAAACAACATCTACAGGATGCTGATGAGAAAACAAAGCAACCCCTAATTCTAGCATGATTTGAAACGCCATGTAAAACAATTGTGCTCCATAAAGAGGGTGAAATAATCTCTGTTCATACAAACTAATCCTCCACCTCACTCATCATCACTGTTTTATACCAGCGTTCTCAGGTCTGGATTATATCCCTCAGACATAACTCAACTTTGAGCATTACAGTATAGGAAGCTACATGTGAATACATCTTCTCAGTTTGAAAGGATACTGTCTCAGTTTAACTTCAGTTTATATACGTACACGATGGAAAATCCATGCCCAGTTACGATAACCGGATGAGTTCAAACATCCATGATAACATTCTTCAAGACCCAGTAGGCCTAGTTGTATTTAGACCCAGTAGGCCTAGTTGTATTTAGACCCAGTAGGCCTAGTTGTATTTAGACCCAGTAGGCCTAGTTGTATTTAGACCCAGGAGGCCTAGTTGTATTTAGACCCAGGAGGCCTAGTTGTATTTAGACCCAGGAGGCCTAGTTGTATTTAGACCCAGGAGGCCTGGTTGTATTTCGACCCAGTAGGTCTAGTTGTATTTAGACCCTGTAGACCTGGTTGAATTTAGACCCAATAGGCCTAGTTGAATTATTTAATCACATACATATCCACCAGTTAAACATAATATCAAGGATGCTGCTTTCAGCACACAACAGATCAATGTACTCATTAGATCTACTCTGGTCTTAACTAGAGCCATAGAGATCTGTAGTCTATATCCTAACATCTTAACTAGAGCCATAGAGATCTGTAGTCTATATCCTAACATCTTAACTAGAGCCATAGAGATCTGTAGTCTATATCCTAACATCTTAACTAGAGCCATAGAGATCTGTAGTCTATATCCTAACATCTTAACTAGAGCCATAGAGATCTGTAGTCTATATCCTAACATCTTAACTATGAGGACATAGCACCTGCTACAAGATCTAAGGTTATCCAGTGATTCACTTTTATTAGTGGTATGCCTATTAGCGGTTGTACAATGTTTTTTGCTGTTAATGTTCGTTTTTGTTAATTATTATTTCATTATTATTAGACAGTAGTTTCTAAACTCAGCAAAAAATGAAACGACCCTGTCTTTCAAAGATAATTCATAAATATCCAAATAACTTCACATATCTTCATTGTAAAGGGTTTAAACACTGTTTCCCATGCTTGTTCAATGAACCATAAACAATTAATGAACATGCACCTGTGGAACGGTCGTTAAGACACTAACAGCTTACAGACGGTAGGCAATTAAGGTCACAGTTATGAAAACCTAGGACACTAAAGAGGCCTTTCTACTGACTCTGAAAAACACCAAAAGAAAGATGCCCAGTGTCCCTGCTCATCTGCGTGAACGTGCCTTAGGCATGCTGCAAGGAGGCTTGTAGGCCTGTTGTAAGGCAGGTCCTCACCAGACATCACCGGCAACAACGTCGCCTATGGGCACAAACCCACCGTCGCTGGACGAGACAGAACTGGCAAAAAGTGCTCTTCACTGACAAGTTGCGGTTTTGTCTCACCAGGGGTGATGGTCGGAATCGCGTTTATCGTCGAAGGAATGAGCGTTACACCGAGGCCTGTACTCTGGAGCGGGATCGATTTGGAGGTGGAGTCCGTCATGGTCTGTGGCGGTGTGTCACAGCATCATCGGACTGAGCTTGTTGTCATTGCAGGCAATCTCAACGCTGTGCGTTACAGGGAAGACATCCTCCTCCCTCATGCGGTACCCTTCATGAAGGCTCATCCTGACATGACCCTCCAGCATGACAATGCCACCAGCCATACTGCTCGTTCTGTGCGTGATTTCCTGCAAGACAGGAATGTCAGTGTTCTGCCATGGGCAGCGAAGAGCCTGGATCTCAATCCCATTGAGCACGTCTGGGACCTGTTGGATCGGAGGGTGAGGGCTAGGGCCATTCCCCCCAGAAATGTCCGGGAATTTGCAGGTGCCTTGGTGGAAGAGTGGGGTAACATCTCACAGCAAGAACTGGCAAATCTGGTGCAGTCCATGAGGAGGCGATGCACTGCAGAACTTAATGCAGTTGGTGGCCACACCAGATACTGACTGTTACTTTTGATTTTGACCCCCCTTTGTTCAGGGACACATTATTCCATTTCTGTTAGTCACATGTCTGTGGAACTTGTTCAGTTTATGTCTCAGTTGTTGAATCTTGTTATGTTAAGTTTGCTGAAAATAAACACAGTTGAAAGTGAGAGGACGTTTCTTTTTTTGCTGAGTTTATATTCTTATTACTAAGTATGGTTTATTTCGTTTTTAAATTTAGACACTCTTGCAAACAAGATGGTGCAGCTCAAGAGATTTCATATTGCAACATTTAAAATAAATTCAATTTCATGGTCAGTAATTCAAAAATGTACACTAATTCTTCCTCTAAGATTGTATTTATTTAAATGCAATGGTTTTCTGGTAAGAAGTAGGCCTAGATAATATGTTGAGTTTTGGGGAAATGTGTTCCTTGCAATGGACTAAAAGATCTTCACTCTTTTTTTGATCAGGAAGGGGAAATAATATGCTCAATCCTCACTGGGACACTTTGAGAGAGAACACTCTTCTCCACGGTCAATTCACACAGACTCATATCCTCATATGAATGTCATTCTACTGGAATGAAGCTCCACATCCCCAACTTCCTGTGGTGCATCAGTATTCACACAGCTCAGCTCTCCATACACCACCTTACACCATTCCCCACATACTCTGCCTGGCAAGGCTTCAGATGACCTTGACTTGAGTGTGTGTGTGTGTACCTGTGACTGTTTGCTTGCTTCATGGATCTGTGTGCATGCAAACCGCTGATGTACTGACAGCCCCACATTAATCACCTCTCCTGCAATCAAATGTTTGCCTTCTCCCGCTTTGAGGGATTCAAGTTTAATAGTGGGGAGCGGCAGACCACTGAAGATCTGCCTCCCCCTCAGCAGCCTGGACACTGCAGGGGAGGGAGGGAGGGACTCAGAACAGACCCTGCTGCAGCTGTTGCTCTGCTGGTGTCTACACGCAGTCAGACATGGATTCCTCCACTCCCCTCCAGCCGCACGCACGCACACACTGGACTTGAGATGGCTCACAGCATCAGACCACCCCTAGCCTGTCTCTCTGGCTGATGGAGACAGATGGATGAATGGAGGGGAGAGAGCGAGAGAGAGAATCCAAGCTGAGCCAGACTACTGAGCCAGACTAGAGCCACTAGAGCTGTCCTGTGCGTGATCCACGAGTCTGTTGGGCCAATTACAACCATCGATGACCACTAGATTCTCGCCAGCTGATCTCCCACTAAACCATCAAAATGCGCTAAAATCACCCGCACAGCTGATCTCAATTGCAACCATCATCCAACGGCGATTTACAGCTTCATAACGCGGATCAGATGTCGCGGTTATCTTTTTGTCCTGATTACAAGCAACATTTTTCAAGACTCAGACTGCCCATCTTAATCTTTTATTTTTATTGGCCAGTCTGAGATATGGCTTTTTCTTTGCAACTCTGCCTAGATGGTCAGCATCCCGGAGTTGCCTCTTCACTGTTGACGTTGAGACTGGTGTTTTGCGGGTACTATTTAATGAAGCTGCCAGTTGAGGACCTGTGAGGCGTCTGTTTCTCAAACCAGACACTAATGTATTTGTCCTCTTGCTCAGTTGTGCACCGGGGCCTCCCACTCCTCTTTCTATTCTGGTTAGAGTCAGTTTGCGCTGTTCTGTGAAGAGAGTAATACACAGCGTTGTACAAGATCTTCAGTTTCTTGGCAATTTCTCGCATGGAATAGCCTTCATTTCTCAGAACAAGAATAGACTGACGAGTTTCAGAAGAAAGTTATTTTGTTTCTGGCCATTTTGAGCCAGGATTCGAACCCACTATTGCTGATGCTCCAGATACTCAACTAGTATCAAGAAGGCCAGTTTTATTGCTTCTTTAATCAGCACAGCAGTTTTCAGCTGTACTAACATAATTGCAAAAGGGTTTTCTAATTATCAATTAGCCTTTTAAAATGATAAACTTGGATTAGCAAACACAATGTGCCATTGGAACACAGGACTGATGGTTGCTGATAATGGGCCTCTGTACGCCTATGTAGATATTCCATTAAAAATCAGCCGCTTACAACATTAACAATGTCTACACTGATCAATTTTATGTTATTTTAATGGACAAAAAAATTGCTTTTCTTTTGGAAACAAGGACATTTCTAAGTGACCCCAAACTTTTGAACGGTAGTGTATATATACACACACACACACACACACTATCAGTCAAAAGGTTGGACACCTACTCATTCAAGGGTTTTTCTATTTATAAATCCAATTTGTGGATTTGGCTAATTCAGCCACACTCGTTGCTGACAGGTGTATAAAATAGAGCACACAGCCATGCGATCTCTATAGACAAACATTGGCAGTAGAATGGCCTTACTAAAGAGCTCAGTGACTTTCAACGTGGTATATAGGATGCCACCTTTCCAAGTCAGTTCGTCAAATTTCTGCCCTGCTAGAGCTGCCCCTGTCAACTATAAGTGCTGTTATTGTGAAGTGGAAACATCTAGGAGCAACAATGGCTCAACTTTCTGTATAATCTAAATCTGTGTTTATTCATGAGTGATTATAAGTAGATAAGGAGAATGGTTTTTGGTCGCTTAGTACAGGCATTCAAATCCCAAATTATCAATCACAATTTATGCTGGAAATAATAGCTCTTGTATATATGGGTTTCAGTATTTCTTACTGAGCAACATTAGTTGATGGCACTACATGACAGTATTATATATTTACCATCTCTATAGTTGTGTACATGCATACTCATCCATTCTGCCTTAAAGGGACATTCAGTAAAAATTCTGAACCTCAAAATCAAGTACTGGTTTTGACACCCGACATGGGTAAATGTGGATTGGGAGTGATTTGAGTAGGAAGACATGTAGTCTGCAGGTAAACAGACCAGTGTAGAGATGTGACGGGCGTTACTGGGCAGCACTGCTCCTCTCGGGAGCCTGGTGTTCGGGACAAAACCTGACAAAGGCCTTTGAAGAGCCGTCCTTCTCAGGCACAGAGCCCTCATTAGCCCACAACAGAGCAGAGAGAGAAAGAACGGGTTCACACCTCTCTAACAGGTGTGTGTGTGTGTGTGTGTGTGTGAGAGAGAGAGCACAAAGTTGGTTGGCCCTCTTTGATGTCACATAGGTTGATACATTGCTTTGTGTTAATTTATAAAGCCCTTTTGCAAAAAGTCCCACTCTACGTACATCATTACTAAACTTTAGACATATGAGTTACCACACTCGGTCTCAGGGATGGCTAACTCTGGAAATGTCTTTGGTCTCTACTGAATTGGGTAAATCTGCTATTAGGTTTTGTGGAAAAATCTTAAATTTGATGTTTTGGTGCCTCTAGGCCAATTCAGAAGGCTGAATGAGGACCTAATTACTGATGAATGTGTTTGTTTTTATGACCATGTTCTTTCTGCTTGCATTTTGTGTTTATATTTTGATGTGTGTATTTTATGTAATTCAGGGCTCATCTGGAAAAGAGACCTTGGTCTCAGTATGACTCCCTGTTAAAATAAAGGTTCAATCAAAATAAATAAATGTAAGACCTGACACAGTGATTGGCTGATATATAAGACCTGACACAGTGATTGGCTAATATATAAGACCTGACACAGTGATTGTCTGATACACACTGAGTATACCAAACATCAGGAAGGAACTCCTTCCTAATATTGAGTTTCACCGCCCTTTGCCCTCAGAACAGCCTTAATTTGTCTGGGAATGGACTCTACAAGGTGTCGAAAGCAGTCTACTGAGATGCTGGCACATGTTGATTCCAATGCTTCCCACAGTTGTGTGAAGTTGGCTGGATGTCCTTTGGGTGGCGGACCATTCACTGTTGAGCTTGAAAAACCCAGCAGTGTTATAGTTCTTGACACAAACCGGTGCCCCTGGCACCTACTACCATACCCTGTTGAAAGGCACTTAAATATTTTGTCTTGCCCATTCACCCTGTGAATGGCACACATACACAATCCATGTCTACATTTTTTTCAAGGCTTAAAAATACTTCTTTAACCTGTCTCCTCTTCATCTACACTGATTTTGAAGTGGATTTAACAAGTGACATCAATAAGAGATCATAGCTTTCACCTGGTCAGTTTGTCAAGGAAAGAGCAAGTGTTCTTAATGTTGTGTATACTCTGTATATAAGACCTGACACAGAGATTGGCTGATACATAAGACCTGGCACAGTGATTGGCTGATACATAAGACCTGACACAGTGATTGGCTGATACATAAGACCTGACACAGTGGTTGGTTGATATGTGACTTCTGGGTAATGTGCTCCCCGGGGCGCCGTGGCTGTTAGGTCCTGGGTGTACCATCCAGGGCAGGTGGCCTTCAGATCTTCAAACAACTGGCTCAGCCACTGAATCAGACAGTTTGCCTGTTTTTCTCCACCCTGTTGGAAGCATAGCCTTGGCAACAGCTCTGCTGCAATCGTCTGTCTAATTCGTCTAGACTTTTGCCTCTTTTTCAATCACTTCAAATGTGTTTTGTCGCTGGTCAGAGAACATGGCCATGATGCCTCTTTCACTGGCTTCATGTGAGTGGCTCATCAAGCAGGCTTTGGAGAAAATAAGACCCCATGAGGCAGAGTTTGTGCAGACCTGACAGCCCTACATTCCTTCTCCTTATTTAGCAGTGTTTTTGTCACTGTTAATTATCTTAAAACAGGAGCTGGATGCTAACTGTCGCTGTTCCTTTCTTGTCTCACAACAGCGAGAAGGGCCGACGGCAGACTTTTGTCCACCGAGTTTACCTTCAAACAAACCAGGTCACTGCTCTTTCTTTGAGTAGTCAGGAATAGGGTTGCATGATTCCGAGAACTTTCAATAAATTCCCTGTCTTTCCCCGAAATCCTGGTTGAGGGATTCCCAGAATCAGAAGGGAATAAGCAGGAAATCCTGAAATGTTGCAACCCTAGTCAGGAAGATAAGGCAAAAGTTAATAGGCTTTAAGGTCTTTAATCCATTCAGCCCTTGTTAACCATAGTCAACAAGACTGTTGTCATATTATTTTACGTCAAACATGTCGCAGCACTTTTTATTCAGCGACAGCATTATCAATGTTCAATTTCCTTTGCTGCAGCACTCTGTGCAGCCTAGGTTTCAAATGGCCTCCCTTTCAATACAGTGGTGCTTGGCGGAGGTCCTTTGTTTAGTCAGATAAAAGGGTTGTTTTTGTGTTCAGCATTCTATATCCCCTTCCTTTGTTTTCTTCCCTTTCAGAATCTTAGCCAATGGCTTGTATGTGAATACAACATATCCAACGGTACCATAACGCGTGTCCATGGTTTTCATGGGTGTCCAGCATTTCAATTTAATTTGCACATTTGGAGTCACCAATGTCATGCTGTTGTTCATCCATCTGGGATTCAGCCTACATTCTGTAAGCTGCTACAGTGTAGTTCTTACCACAGCCACTTCTGAACTCGAATAGTCCTGACATTGCTCTGTTTCATGGTTATAGATGGAGACTGTTCAATGACATGGGACAAGCTGTGGCATCTTATCTTAGTGTGAATCTGTGAAATGGGTAGTGTGGCGGCGTGCGGAACGATGGCAGAGTTTGTCCCGTCAGATTAGTGATGGGGGAAACAATAGATATTATGTTTGACGATGTATCGTACCTGCACCAAAACTCCAGTATTTTTCCTTCATAGCTTGTTCACCATCTTTTTAAATAGGGAGCCAATTTGTTTTCAGCACTTTTGTTTCCATGACTGATCAAAACTCGTTTTCTCGAATCGCAATAAAATCACAGTATCGAATCGCAATACATATAGAATCGTGAGAATCATAATACAGATCGTATCGGCACCTAAATATCGTGAGGTCCCTGGCAATTCCCAGCCCTACCGCAGATGGTACACTCTGCTAGAGGGAAAGGGAAAGGGATACCTAGTCAGTTGCACAACTGAATGCATTCAACCGAAATGTAGAGAGATCACTTCCAGGAAGGGTCTCTCCACTCCTTGTAAAGGCTCTGCTGTAGCAGTCTGACCGTCCGGCCCTAAATCTACATGTGTTCCTCGCTGCCTCATAAGACGGCCCACGCTAAGGTTGATTGAAGCCCTGGTTTAATGGCCGTAAATCTGCAAAAAGGGCCCTGCTGGAGTGCTTTGCTCTCACATGAATCACCCACTGCATTAATTTGCATTGGCAATGATAAGTTCTATATTCAGATCTTAAAGCTGTGCAGCAGGGGATGTAGTAGAAGGCAGAATATCCTCACCTCCCCATATAAATCATTAGAAGTGAGTTCCAGAGGTGGTAATAGGAAATTCAGATAATCTATCTGATATTATGGCAAAAAAAACAACAGAATGTTATATCTAAAATGTAGGTGATGATGAAAAGCTACCTGATAATACCATATCAGTTCTGCCTTTTCTCAAACCACCAGCTGAAGGGAATATCCTTGTGCTTTTTTTCCAACTGAATAAGAACTAAGCTGCTTAATCTTTCTTAAATAAAATAAAAAATATATATATATATATATATTATCCTGTCGTGGAATAGGTATAGAAAAATAGAATGTTTGTTACTTCCTTCTTCAAAACCTGTGTGAAATATAGCTGGAAAAGCACTGTGAGGTCAACTTTGAGTCACCAAAGGAGTTCTTTCTGTTCTGGTCTGCTCTGGTGGGCGCATCAACAATGTGGGAGGTTGGATTGTAATTCAGACAGGATTACTGTTCCCCAATGGTCAAACACACACAGGACAGCTATAATGGTATTGGGGAGCTACATGGGGACTTGAAGGAATTTAGAAGCCTGGCTCTGAGGATTCTTTCCCTTATATTAAAAACCCCTCTGTCATCTCTTTATATGCCTATACAAAATCAGATTTCCTTTTCTGTTGCACAACCTCGCTAACCTTTCTGTTGCACAACCTCGCTAACCTTTCTGTTGCACAACCTCGCTAACCTTTGTTGCACAACCTCGCTAACCTTTCTGTTGCACAACCTCGCTAACCTTTGTCACTCAGTCAGCATTGCTTAAACCCATCTTCAAAGAGAGTGTGTGGCTTTGTTTGTAATAACTAGTAAACACTGTCTAAGTCTCCTTTTAGATCAATCTCCCTCTCGCCCCTGCCCTGTGTCTAGAAATAACATCAGACACCTGTGACCCTCCTCTGTTTGGATTCAGAAATAAACTGTCTGAAATCAAACTATTTAGTTTCTACCATCTGGTACTTTACTTCCATCTTTTGGCTACTTATTAAAATGTTTGGTGTTGCATTCAAGCCTTCAAGTGCCTTCGGAAAGTATTCAGACCCCTTGACCTTTTCCACATTCTGTTACGTTACAGCCTTATTCTAATATTGATTAAATTGTTTTTTCCCCTACACACAATACCCCATAATGACAAAGCAAAAACAGGTTTTCAGAAACCTTTACATGTCGCTGCACAGCTATTTACATGTCTCTCCAGAGATGTTCGATCGGGTTCAAGTCCGGGCTCTGGCTGAGCCACTCAAGGACATTCAGAGACATGTTCCCGAAGCCACTCCTGCATTGTCTTGGCTATGTGCTTAGGGTCATTGTCCTTTGGAAGGTGAACCTTCACCCAGTCTGAGATCCTGAGCGCTCTGGAGCAGGTTTTCATCAAGGATCTCTCTGTACTTTGCTCTGTTCATCTTTCCCTCGATCCTGACTAGTCTCCCAGTCCCTCCCGCTAAAAAACATCCCCACAGCATGATGCTGCCACCACCATGCTTCACCGTAGGGATGGTGCCAAGTTTCCTCTAGACGCTTGGCATTCAGGCCAAAGAGTTCAATCTTTGTTTCATCAGACCAGAGAATCTTGTTTCTCATGGTCTGGGAGTCTTTAGGTGCCTTTTGGCAAACTCCAAGTGGGCAGTCGTGCCTTTTACTGAGGAGTGGCTTCAGTCTGGCCACTCTACCATAAAGGCCTGATTGGTGGAGTGCTACAGAAATGGTTGTCCTTCTGGAAGGTTCTCCCATCTCCACAGAGGAACTCTAGAGCTCTGTCAGAGTGACCATCGGGTTCTTGGTCACCTCCCTGACCAAGGCCCTTCCCCCACTGATTGCTCAGTTTGGCCGGGCGGCCAGCTCTAGGAAGAGTCTTGGTGTTTCCAAACTTCTTCAATTTTTAAGAATGATTGAGCCCACTGTGTTCTTGGGGACCTTCAATGCTGCAGAAATGTTTTGGTACCCTTCCCCAGATCTGTGCCTCGACACAATCCTGTCTAAGCTCTATGGACAATTCCTTTGACCTCATGGCTTGTTTTTTGCTCTGTCAACTGTGGGACCTTATATAGACAGGTGTGCCTTTCCAAATCATGTCCAATCAATTGGATTTACCACAGGTGGACTCTAATCAAGTTGTAGAAACATCTCAAGGATGATCAATGGAAACAGGATGCACTCGAGCTCAATTTCTGGTCTGAATACTTATGTAAATATGGTATTTCTGTTTTTGTTCTTTTATACATTTGCGAACATAAAAAAAAAACAGTTTTCACGTTCTCATTATGGGGTATAGTGTGTAGATTGCTGAGGAAACATTTGTATTTAATCCATTTTAGAATAAGGCTGTAACGTAACAAAATGTGGAAAACGTGGAGGGGTCTAAATACTTTCCCAAGGCACTGTACACAGCTCTTGATACAACCTGGTCTCAGAGCATTTCATATTATTTATGTAAATCCGGGACACTCCATTTAGTATGATATGTTACGTTTTGTATGGTATGTATTCATTTGTGGATGTCCATCACCCATTTCGGATTATATGTTACAAATTTGCTAAACGTGCAATATGTTACGAATTTGCAAAATGTATGATATGTTACGAATTCTAGCTAGGTGGGTAAGGGTTAATTTTAGGAGTTATGTTAAAGGGTTAGGGAAAGGGTTAGGGTTAGGGGAAGGGTTAGCTAAAAGGGTTAGGGTTAGGGGAAGGGTTAGCTAAAAGGGTTAAGGAAAGGGGAAGGGTTAGCTAAAAGGGTTAAGGTTAGGGGAAGGGTTAGCTAAAAGGGTTAGGGGAAGGGGAAGAGTTAACTAACATGCTAAGTAGTTCCAAAGTAGCGCAACATTTGTAAGTAGATGAAAAGTTGCTAATTAACATAAATGCTAAAGTTGTCTGTGATGAGATTCGAACTCGCAACTTTTGAGTTGCTAGACGTTGGCGTTATACATCCACCCTGACCAACCACCCTACTTTAGTTTGATGCCTTACGTAACCATCTGTCTTATGTAACCAAACGTAACATACACTATATATACAAAAGTATGTGGACACCCCTTCAAAATTAGTGGATTCGGCTATTTCAGCCACACCCGTTGCTGACGGGTGTATAAAATCGAGCACACAGCCATGCAATCTCCATAGACAAACATTGGCAGTAGAATGGCCTTACTGAAGAGCACAGTGACTTTCAACGTGTCACCGTCATAGGATGCCACCTTTCCAACAAGTCAGTTCGACAAATTTCTGCCCTGCTACAGCTGCCCGGGTCAACTGTAAGTGCTGTTACACAAGTTCACAGAACGGGACCGCCGAGTGCTGTAGCAAGTAAAGATTGCCTGTCCTCGGTTGCAACACTCAATACCAAGTTCCATATTGCCTCTGGAAGCAACGTCAGCACAATAACTGTTTGTCGGAACAAGGACAAGCAGCCACACACAAGCCTAAGATCACCATGCGTAATGCCAAGCATCGGCTGGGGTGGTGTAAACCTCGCCGTCATTGGACTCTGGAGCAGTGGAAACGCGTTCTCACGCTTCACCATCTGGCAGTCCGACGGACAAATCTTGGTTTGGCGGATGCTTGGAGAACGCTACCTGCCCGAATGCATAATGCCAACTGTAAAGTTTTGCTAAAAAATGACGTGGAGGAATAATGGTCAGGGGCTGTTTTTCATGGTTGGGCTAGGCCCCTTAGTTCCAGTGAAGGGAAATCTTAACACTACATCATACAATGATATTCTAGACGATTCTGTGCTTCCAACTTTGTGACAACAGTGTGGGGAAGGCCCTTTCCTGTTTCAGCATTACAATGTCCCCGTGAACAAAGCAAGATCCATACAGAAATGGTTTGTCGAGAGTTCGGTGTGGAATAATTTGACTGGCCTGCACAGAGCCCTGACCTCAACCTCATCAAACACCTTTGGGATGAATTTGAATGCCGACTGTGAGCCAGGCCTAATCGCCCAACATCAGTGCCCGACCTCACTAATGCTCTTGTGGCTGAATGGAAGCAAGTCCTCGCATCAATGTTCCAACATCTAGTGGAAAGCCTTCCCAGAAGAGTGGAGGCTGTTATAGCAGGAAAGGGGGGACCAACTCCATGTTAATGACCATGATTTTGGAATGAAATGTTTGACGAGTAGGTTTCCACATACTTTTGGCAATGTAGTGTATCATACTAAATGGAGTGTCTTGGATTTACATACAGAATAATACGAAATATTCTGAGACCAAGTTGCTTGATATGTCCACTGTAAAAAATCAGTCCCATTACGATCAAGCCATCTCTTGATTTGGTATTATCCATGTGCTTCCTGTAAAACCCTGTGCATGGCTTGATCGTAATGGGACTGATGATTTATTTGACTAGCATTACAGTATTGTAATGGGAACTTGAGCTGGTTAAAGCACCCTATAGCACTGTGGGCATACAGAATCAAGGAAGCTCACAAAAACAGATATAAGTGTAGTAGTGACAAACAGCACTAAACACCAGAGAGCTCTCACCATCTTAATGCGTTTATCATCTTTAATGGGTTTCTGTCCTGTGATGACGTTCATGTCAGTAGCACAGAATGGTTCAGCCAGGACTCTTTATTATGTGGGCTGAATGGGCTCTGCTGGCTTGGTTCCCTCTCACAAAGCTGCTACATTGATCTATGAACCGGCTAATTGTCCTTGATCTTTACTGCTGTAATAGCCTCCGTGACCTGGTCATTTCCTGTCTCTAAAGGTTGTTTCCCTTCCCGGTTCAATCGTTTCCATCGACGCGACTCATAAACCCTGTGAGGGGAGCTGATGGGAAAATATGTGTTGTGTTTTACCTTGTTATTTGCCTAGCAGAAACAAGGAAAGCGCAAACAGCTGGGAATGCATAACTAGCTTCATTTGAGCCAACATATGGTTATTTGACCTCCCAATGCTGTCAGACCACATTTGTGCCACACATCTCCTCCACTGGGCCAGTCTGAGGAGAAATAGGGTTGAGCTCAGGGAGCAGAGGCCTCTCAAATGGCGCTGGAGAGTTTAGAATGGACTGGTCAAGCTGAAATATCTGAGAATCCATCCTCTTGTGTGTTTTGGTGGTGGTGTTCAGTGGAGCACTACAGGGACCCTGTGTTTTGGATATTATTTTGGACCTCAGTGGTCTAGCTCTGCTTTCAGAACAAGCCCACTCTCAAAGTTACTTTTGCGTTCTCTGCGTGGTGACTGGATAGAGTTGTGGAGCGATGGAACCTCGATCTGAATTATTGAAGTTCAAATGGGCGAGAAACTGCTGCTGCTTCTTTGTTGTGCTTCAGAGCTCACTCACCATTTCACACCTGACGCAAGACTCTCTGTAGAGTGGGGCAGTTTCTGTGAGGTTAGACCCAGGGGTCGTATTAGAATGATGATTTAATCTTCCTGGTCTTCTTACTGTCTCCCAGATGACACAGAGCTTTGTTTCTCAAGACTTCAAAATAAATTATCATCATTGTGTGTTCAGTGGGTATCCACTTGACTGAGCCCAATCTGCCATGACCTCTACAGCTCTTCCATTTCCCAGCCCGCCTGAAGTGAAGTGAAGATGTTGCTCTGAGATCTCTTTCCCTACTTTGACCATTTGCTTAATTGATGCCCTGGATATCAAAGTGGCAGTCTTGGAAATGGTTTCTCACTGTGTTTTCTCCTTTACCAATTGAACGGAAACCCTTCGTTGTTTTGTTAAATAATTTATTATGTTGTGCTTAAACCCGCTTTGCCTCCAACGACAACATCCACTCAGTCTGTGACAAAGCAACAAATGAATCAGAGGGTGAGTGCTAGCGTTATCAGCCTAAAAATATTGTCAACACCCATGCTAATGTCTTTCTGTGAACATTGAACTGTAGAGAGGGAATGAGGAGGGCAGAGACCAGAGCTTCTAACTAACCAGGCATCTGAAATGCTCCAGATACACAGATTGGCAAACTTGGCGTTCTGTCAGCTTTGAGATTCATGGGCTCCATGTTGGCATCTTAAGTTCCAAGACAATTACATTGCACTGATGATGTAGATTAGAAAGCTATGGCCATTGATCGTTTGGTGCCAACATGGAGGATAGCTTGCCAATCAACACCTATGGCTCTGGTTAAAGTACCATGTTTGGTCAGTTGTGTCTCCAGTACCCAGAGCAGACAGTAAGCAGCATCAGTCGCCACAGTGATGGCTACTTCTATACTGGACTAGAGCAGAAAGCTTCTATACTGAACTAGAGCAGAAAGCTTCTATACTGGACTAGAGCAGAAAGCTTCTATACTGGACTAGAGCAGAAAGCTTCTATACTGGACTAGAGCAGAAAGCTTCTATACTGGACTAGAGCAGAAAGCTTCTATACTGAACTAGAGCAGAAAGCTTCTATACTGGACTAGAGCAGAAAGCTTCTATACTGGACTAGAGCAGAACGCTTCTATACTGGACTAGAGCAGAGAGCTTCTATACTGGACTAGAGCAGAAAGCTTCTATACTGGACTAGAGCAGAGAGCTTCTATACTGGACTAGAGCAGAAAGCTTCTATACTGGACTAGAGCAGAAAGCTTATATACCAGACTAGAGCAGAAAGCTTCTATACTGGACTAGAGCAGAAAGCTTCTATACTGGACTAGAGCAGAAAGCCCAGATTCATGGAGAATGACAAGCAGGCATCTGACTATTCTTCTCTTCAGTCTTATGACTGTATCCTGAAATAGCTTCAAAGGAAAAAGCCTCTCTGTTTGAAAGATGGGTTTTGGAGCTAAAGCAGTAATATCTCTCCCTTGTTCAGTCACGCAGGGGGCTGATTCATTTGGAGACCGATTCGATCACATGGACTCACTTTCACCATGGGAACAAAGAGAAGTCACACACAGAGCTCCTATTGGAGGATTGGAGAGAGATGGAAAGAGAGAGGTGCCAAAAAAGCAAATCACGAGTTAACTCACTGGAGGATATGGCTTTGCCTCAAACCCTCTATTTAAAGCAGCTATTATAGGACCACTAGTGCGACATTACAAGTGCTACTGTAGTTTTTATCATGTTGTAGGTGTTACCTGTGTTGATTATGTGGGTAAGTGTTTTTTTTAATGGGTTAAATATACCTTGGTGAGTCACTTTAGATTGAGTTTGTATTTATTATTCCTCAAGTCCTCTCTGATCTGATATCTCTAGACAATATGCAATCAATACTGTGGCACGGTTCAGGTTATAATCAATACTGTGGCACGGTTCAGGTTATAATCAATACTATGGCACGGTTCAGGTTATAATCAATACTGTGGCACGGTTCAGGTTATAATCAATACTGTGGCACAGTTCAGGTTATAATCAATACTGTGGCACAGTTCAAGTTATAATCAATACTGCGGCACGGTTCAGGTTATAATCAATACTGCGGCACGGTTCAGGTTATAATCAATACTGCGGCACGGTTCAGGTTATAATCAATACTGCGGCACGGTTCAGGTTATAATCAATACTGTGGCACGGTTCAGGTTACCTTATTACATTCTTGTCCTGGACGTGAAACCTCCCTGCTTGTCTCTCTGATTTGTCTGGAGGTAATTTGACTGCTTTGGGGGGGATTGAACTCTCTCTCCCTCTAAAACAATATGGGTCCCTCACACACATAGTATGGACTCGCAATCTCTTGCATATACACACACGTACTCACACACTTCTGAGGGATATGTGCCCACACTGTGTGACTGGAATCAAGATAGTGACTTGAATAACTTCTTTCACTTTTTGAAACCACGGCTTCAGTCCATGCAGTCAACCAGCTTCCTTTACAACGCATCCATCCGCCCGTCTTCCCAATCACATGTGGATTACATGGAGATTATTTTTAATTTGAAT
>NW_028163174.1:15000-34923 GCF_964263955.1 Coregonus lavaretus | reverse complement strand
GAAACAGACCAGCACAACACCACCCCCCCCCTACAGTACACAGAGGGCTGAAACAGACCAGCACAACACCCCCCCTACAGTACACAGAGGCTGAAACAGACCAGCACAACACCACCCCCCTACAGTACCCAGAGGGCTGAAACAGACCAGCACACACCCCCCCCCTACAGTACCCAGAGGGCTGAAACAGACCAGCACAACACCACCCCCCCTACAGTACCCAGAGGGCTGAAACAGACCAGCACAACACCACCCCCCCTACAGTACCCAGAGGGCTGAAACAGACCAGCACAACACCACCCCCCCTACAGTACCCAGAGGGCTGAAACAGACCAGCACAACACCCCCCCCCCCCTACAGTACCCAGAGGGCTGAAACAGACCAGCACAACACCACCCCCCCTACAGTACCCAGAGGGCTGAAACAGACCAGCACCCCCCCCCCCCCCTACAGTACCCAGAGGGCTGAAACAGACCAGCACAACACCACCCCCCCTACAGTACCCAGAGGGCTGAAACAGACCAGCACAACACCACCCCCCCCCCCCCCCCTACAGTACCCAGAGGGCTGAAACAGACCAGCACAACACCACCCCCCCCTACAGTACCCAGAGGGCTGAAACAGACCAGCACCCCCCCCCCCCCCTACAGTACCCAGAGGGCTGAAACAGACCAGCACAACACCACCCCCCCTACAGTACCCAGAGGGCTGAAACAGACCAGCACAACACCACCCCCCCCTACAGTACCCAGAGGGCTGAAACAGACCAGCACAACACCACCACCCCCTACAGTACCCAGAGGGCTGAAACAGACCAGCACCCCCCCTACAGTACCCAGAGGGCTGAAACAGACCAGCACAACACCACCCCCCCCTACAGTACCCAGAGGGCTGAAACAGACCAGCACAACACCACCCCCCCCCCCCCTACAATACCCAGAGGGCTGAAGGTGGAGATGGACGGCTGTGTGAGAGAGCTGGCTTCTCTACGGAGGTGAGAGAACTTAAAGAGTTCTGAAGAGGGCTGAAGATGGAGATGCAGTGGTTCAATTAAAAGTTTTGAGCTTTATGCCGCGACCGTTTGTGGTAGATGGTGGCAGATTGTGGTAAATTGCGTCATTCGGTCACCGCACCACACTGTCACAAGGGGGAGTTAGAACGCTGATCTATCGGTAGTCTAAACTGTTGCACAAATTGACTATATTTTCGTAAATTAATGGCGGTGTGAATGTTTCAGTCCCGAGAGAGTCTCTCCTCTGGCACTAGAGTTCTGCATCAGGCAAAATCATTTTTGGGTGGCGGGTGGTCCCCGAGTTGAAAGAGAACTTGGGTAAATACAATGGCGCAATTACACTTGACATGTGGACTGACGATTTTCGAAAAATAGGTGGGCTTTTGGTTTCTCTCCCTCTCAAAAAAAGAAAGAAATAATTATAAATATCAAACTGGCTTTATTTACCACAATGTGAAAGAGTGATAGCCGCTCTATATAAAGTGAGTTTCTGAAACACGGAGTCCTTCTTTACTGATGGGAAGAAGAAACTGAATGAGAGTCCAGGGAGGACAGTGTGGACAGGGAGGACGGGGTGGACAGGGTGGACGGGGTGGACAGGGTGGACGGGGAGGACGGGGTGGACGGGGAGGACGGGGTGGACAGGGTGGACGGGGAGGACGGGGTGGACGGGGTGGACAGGGAGGACAGGGAGGACAGGGTGGACGGGGAGGACGGGGAGGACAGGGTGGACAGGGAGGACGGGGAGGACAGGGTGGACAGCGAGGACAGGGAGGACAGCGAGGACAGGGAGGGGGAAAAGTTTGCCCGTATTTTCAAGTCCTGAGCTTCTTCATTTATTTATGAAATGTACTAGTTTATTTAGGCTATTTAATGTATTAGTTTAGGCTTGGCCTATTTAGTCGGCTATTTAATATACAGTGAGGGAAAAAAGTATTTGATCCCCTGCTGATTTTGTACGTTTGCCCACTGACAAAGACATGATCAGTCTATCATTTTAAGGGTAGGTTTATTTGAACAGTGAGAGACAGAATAACAACAAACAAATCCAGAAAAACGCATGTCAAAAATGTTATAAATTGATTTGCATTTTAATGAGAGAAATAAGTATTTGACCCCTCTGCAAAACATTACTTAGTACTTGGTGGCAAAACCCTTGTTGGCAATCACAGAGGTCAGACGTTTCTTGTAGTTGGCCACCAGATTTGCACACATCTCAGGAGGGATTTTGTCCCACTCCTCTTTGCAGATCTTCTCCAAGTCATTAAGGTTTCGAGGCTGACGTTTGGCAACTCGAACCTTCAGCTCCCTCCACAGATTTTCTATGGGATTAAGGTCTGGAGACTGGCTAGGCCACTCCAGGACCTTAATGTTCTTCTTCTTGAGCCACTCCTTTGTTGCCTTGGCCGTGTGTTTTGGGTCATTGTCATGCTGGAATACCCATCCACGACCCATTTTCAATGCCCTGGCAGAGGGAAGGAGGTTCTCACCCAAGATTTGACAGCACATGGCCCCGTCCATCGTCCATCGTCCCTTTGATGTGGTGAAGTTGTCCTGTCCCCTTAGCAGAAAAACACCCCCAAAGCATAATGTTTCCACCTCCATGTTTGCCGGTGGGGATGGTGTTCTTGGGGTCATATGCAGCATTCCTCCTCCTCCAAACACAGCGAGTTGAGTTGTTGCCAAAGAGCTCGATTTTGGTCTCATCTGACCACAACACTTTCACCCAGTTCTCCTCTGAATCATTCAGATGTTCATTGGCAAACTTCAGACCGCCCTGTATATGTGCTTTCTTGAGCAGGGGGACCTTGCGGGCGCTGCAGGATTTCAGTCCTTCACGGCGTAGTGTGTTATCAATTGTTTTCTTGGTGACTATGGTCCCAGCTGCCTTGAGATCATTGACAAGAACCTCCCGTGTAGTTCTGGGCTGATTCCTCACCGTTCTCATGATCATTGCAACTCCACAATGTGAGATCTTGCATGGAGCCCCAGGCCGAGGGAGATTGACAGTTCTTTTGTGTTTCTTCCATTTGCGAATAATCGCACCAACTGTTGTCACCTTCTCACCAAGCTGCTTGGCGATGGTCTTGTAGCCCATTCCAGCCTTATGTAGGTCTACAATCTTGTTCCTGACATCCTTGGAGAGCTCTTGGTGGAGAGTTTGGAATCTGATTGATTGATTGCTTCTGTGGACAGGTGTTTTTTATACAGGTAACAAGCTGAGATTAGAAGCACTCCCTTTAAGAGTGTGCTCCTAATCTCAGCTCGTTACCTGTATAAAAGACACCTGGGAGCCAGAAATCTTTCTGATTGAGAGGGGGTCAAATACTTATTTCCCTCATTAAAATGCAAATCAATTTATAACATTTTTGACATGCGTTTTTCTGGATTTTTGTTGTTGTTATTCTGTCTCTCACTGTTCAAATAAACCTACCATTAAAATTATAGACTGATGATTTCTTTGTCAGTGGGCAAACGTACAAAACCAGCAGGGGATCAAATACTTTTTCCCCTCACTGTATTCCTTTAGGCTTGGCCTATTTAGTCTGCTATTTAATATATTCCTTTAGGCTTGGCCTATTTAGTCGGCTATTTAATATATTCCTTTAGGCTTGGCCTATTTAGGAGGCTATTTAATATATTCCTTTAGGCTTGGCCTATTTAGTAGGCTATTTCGCTGCATAAAGCTATATTCGTCAGCATAAAGCTGAGTGACTCACTCATTCGTGGCTTTGGTTCAAAATAAATAAGTACCAACATTGTTTCCTGATCGTCTTTAATAAAGAAATGTTTTGACCAAGTTAATCTGCTCATGTTGTGTGTGTTCAATTATTTGTGACGTTGTGGTTACAGTGAAGAATGCAGACTAAAATCAATCAAATAACTCCTATACATTATGAATAATAATAATTGTTCCTTATTCATTTTTTTGTAAGATTTTATTTGATATTATTAGACAATACAAAACATACATATACATCACACCTGCCCAGACCCACCTGCCCAGACCCACCTGCCCAGACCCACTTGCCCAGACCCACCTGCTCAGACCCACCTGCTCCCACCTCCATATCACGCTCCGCCACATGTCATCAAACTGCACCATTTTGTTTCTCTCCGTCGCCCCACACGCAATATCAACATTTGGATAATAAAGCATTTAAAAGGCTGACATTGGTTGATTGAGTTTTTAAGTATATACGTTTTTTTCAAGATGACGAGAAAAATATCGTCCAACTCGTCTCACTGCAGCCTTATATACCATGTATTGAAATCTGCAGACAGACGGATTAAAAAGTTAATTTCCATTCTAATACTTCTGACAGCCACATTTTTAACTCCACCCATAACTTTTGGACTTTATAACATTCACAGATGGCGTGCATTATTATAACCTAATGAAAAATGTACCTGGTAATCTAATTTAATTTCCTGCAGGCCTAAGACCTATGGGTTTAACCTTCTGAATGAATGATTATATTGAAGATAGAAGCCACCTCTTACTGAGTTCCCGAGAGCCGATCCGTTACCCAACAAACTAATATCAATTTATTTCACCTAATTGTTTTTATGACTACAGACAGCTATTATTCCTCTGTTATCCTTCCTGCATTAATTAATTTGTCTGCATGTCTATTCAACATTTGGCTAAAAAGATCCAAGTGTAATTGCGCCAATTGTATTTACCCAAGTTCTCTCTCAACTCCGGGACCACCCGCCAACTGATTTTTTTGTTGCCTGATGCAGGACTCTACTGCGATAGGAGAGAGACTGACTGAAACATTCACACCTCCATTAATTTACAAAAGGATAGTCTAGTAGCTTGGCTAGGTGTGAGAAATCCCCCAATTTGTGCCACAGTTTAGACTACTGATAGATGCTGCGTTCAGTCAGAGTTTAGACTACTGATAGACGCTGCGTTCAGTCAGAGTTTAGACTACTGATAGATGCTGCATTCAGTCAGAGTTGAGTCCTATTGTAAAGTGTAGCCTAACGGCCAAAAAAGGACAAACTTGCAATGTATTCGATGATTAGGTACTATAAAGTTTTACAAGACCAGATTTGCCCTAATGAAAAATGCATCATCCTACAAATATATTTAATTTAATATAATCCACATAATAATTCAAATGAAATTAGCTGTAGCGAGAATCAGAAAGAATGTGTCTTTAACCCTGCATTATAATATCACTTATTTTGAACGAAAGCCAGGAATGAGTGAGTCACTCAGCCTTATGCTGTTCCTGCTTCTGTTGCCTAGTTGAGTGTTTGTTTATAAATCCTACGGCTTCTGTGATCACCAAGCCTCATGCAACCGCAAAATGTCGGATAGAGCAATTTCACAAATCCGCAACTTTTAAAGGAAGAACCACTGTAGACGGCTGTACTGAGGTGAGAGAGCTTAAGGAGGAGAGAGAGGTACACAGTCCAGCTAACAGAGGGAATACACAGCCCCGCTAACAGAGGGAACACACAGTCCAGCTAACAGAGGGAACACACAGTCCAGCTAACAAGGGAACACACAGTCCAGCTAACAGAGGGACACACAGTCCAGCTAACAGAGGGAACACACAGTCCAGCTAACAGAGGAACACACAGTCCAGCTAACAGAGGGAATACACAGTCCAGCTAACAGAGGGAACACACAGTCCAGCTAACAGAGGGAACACACAGTCCAGCTAACAGAGGGAACACACAGTCCAGCTAACAGAGGAACACACAGTCCAGCTAACAGAGGGACACACAGTCCAGCTAACAGAGGGAACACACAGTCCAGCTAACAGAGGGAACCCAGTCCAGCTAACAGAGGGAACACACAGTCCAGCTAACAGAGGAACACACAGTCCAGCTAACAGAGGGAACACAGTCCAGCTAACAGAGGGAACACAGTCCAGCTAACAGAGGGAACACAGTCCAGCTAACAGAGGGAACACACAGTCCAGCTAACAGAGGGAATACACAGTCCAGCTAACAGAGGGAACCCAGTCCAGCTAACAGAGGAACACACAGTCCAGCTAACAGAGGAACACACTGTCCAGCTAACAGAGGGACACACAGTCCAGCTAACAGAGGGAACACACAGTCCAGCTAACAGAGGGAACACAGTCCAGCTAACAGAGGGAACACAGTCCAGCTAACAGAGGGAACACAGTCCAGCTAACAAGGGAACACACAGTCCAGCTAACAGAGGAACACACAGTCCAGCTAACAGAGGGAACACACAGTCCAGCTAACAGAGGGACACACAGTCCAGCTAACAGAGGGAACACACAGTCCAGCTAACAGAGGAACACACAGTCCAGCTAACAGAGGGAACACACAGTCCAGCTAACAGAGGGAACACACAGTCCAGCTAACAGAGGAACACACAGTCCATGTTTCATGATTACCTACTCTCTCCTCTCTCTCTAGTAGGCCCTCTCTCCTCTCTCTCTAGTAGGCCCTCTCTCCTCTCTCTCTCTAGTAGGCCCTCTCTCCTCTCTCTCTAGTAGGCCCTCTCTCCTCTCTCTCTCTCTAGTAGGCCCTCTCTCCTCTCTCTCTAGTAGGCCCTCTCTCCTCTCTCTCTAGTAGGCCCTCTCTCCTCTCTCTCTCTCTAGTAGGCCCCCTCTCCTCTCTCTCTAGTAGGCCCTCTCTCCTCTCTCTCTAGTAGGCCCTCTCTCCTCTCTCTCTAGTAGGCCCTCTCTCCTCTCTCTCTAGTAGGCCCTCTCTCCTCTCTCTCTCTAGTAGGCCCTCTCTCTCCTCTCTCTCTAGTAGGCCCTCTCTCCTCTCTCTCTAGTAGGCCCTCTCTCTCTCTCTAGTAGGCCCTCTCTCCTCTCTCTCTAGTAGGCCCTCTCTCCCCTCTCTCTAGTAGGCCCTCTCTCCTCTCTCTCTCTAGTAGGCCCTCTCTCCTCTCTCTCTAGTAGGCCCTCTCTCCTCTCTCTCTAGTAGGCCCTCTCTCCTCTCTCTCTCTAGTAGGCCCTCTCTCCTCTCTCTCTAGTAGGCCCTCTCTCCTCTCTCTCTCTCTAGTAGGCCCTCTCTCCTCTCTCTCTAGTAGGCCCTCTCTCCTCTCTCTCTAGTAGGCCCTCTCTCTCCTCTCTCTCTAGTAGGCTCTCTCTCCTCTCTCTCTCTAGTAGGCCCTCTCTCCTCTCTCTCTAGTAGGCCCTCTCTCCTCTCTCTCTCTCTAGTAGGCTCTCTCTCCTCTCTCTCTCTCTAGTAGGCCCTCTCTCCTCTCTCTCTCTAGTAGGCTCTCTCTCCTCTCTCTCTAGTAGGCCGGCCCCCCCCCTGGGAATTGAACACACAACCCTGGCGTTGCAAGCGCCATGCTCTACCAACTGAGCTACACAGGACTACAGTACTTAAGATTTGTCTAACATGTTATAAAATAATAATAACAATAATAACAACAACAAGCTATATAATAATAAAACATTGAACTCATTTATCGTCAGAGTTTTAAGCTTCCCTAGCGGCACCGGGGAAGCATAATGTATTTTCTCCATCAACCACCACATCCCTTACAATGGAACTCCCAACAATGGCTATGTTGGGAGGGGAGGTCGTGGGTTTCCAGGCGCATGGTGCAGCGAGGAGTGCCATTGCCTAGAAGGGTGAGGGGAGGGTCCTCTGAGAAAGGTGGTGTCGCGGGGGTGACAAGGGCCTCCGCTGGCCCCGGTCGTCCGAAGTCGCGAAAATCTGGCGGTGAGGCAGTCCCCTGTTGGGTAGTATGACCTTTCCCTCACACAGGAACCGCCGCAGGTCCTAATCTCCTGTCTGGACTACTGTAACTCTCTGTTGGCTGGGCTCGCCGCTTGTGCCCTCAAACCCCTGCAACTTATCCAGAATGCCGCAGCCCGCCTGGTGTTCAACCTTCCCCAGTTCTCCCATGTCACTCCGTTCCGCTGCACACTCCACTGGCTTCCAGTCGAAGCTCACATCCAATATAAGACCATGGTGCTTACCTACAGAGCACCAAGAGGTGCTGCCCCCCCCACAGCACACCAACAAGGCTACCACAGTGAATAAAAAAAAAAAGAATGAATTGGTTTTGGAAAACAAACTAAAAGAAAAGAGGGGAGATGAAGAAAGAGGTGAAAGGGGGAGACTATGAGAGAGGGAAGGAGAGAGAAGGGGGAGACTAGGAGAGAGAGAAGGGGGAGACTAGGAGAGAGGGAAGGAGAGAGAAGGGGGAGACTAGGAGAGAGGGAAGGAGAGAGGAGGGGGAGACTAGGAGAGAGGGAAGGAGAGAGGAGGGGGAGACTAGGAGAGAGGGAAGGAGAGAGAAGGGGGAGACTAGGAGAGAGGGAAGGAGAGAGAAGGGGGAGACTAGGAGAGAGGGAAGGAGAGAGGAGGGGGAGACTAGGAGAGAGGGAAGGAGAGAGAAGGGGGAGACTAGGAGAGAGGGAGGAGAGGAGGGAAGAAGAGAGAAGGGGGAGACTAGGAGAGAGGGAAGGAGAGAGAAGGGGGAGACTAGGAGAGAGGGAAGGAAGGAGAAGGGGGAGACTAGGAGAGAGGGAAGGAGAGAGAAGGGGGAGACTAGGAGAGAGGGAAGGAAGGAGAAGGGGGAGACTAGGAGAGAGGGAAGGACAGAGAAGGGGGAGACTAGGAGAGAGGGAAGGAGAGAGAAGGGGGAGACTAGGAGAGAGGGAAGGAGAGAGAAGGTGGAGACTAGGAGAGAGGAAAGGAGAGAGAAGGGGGAGACTAGGAGAGAAGGGGGAGACTATGAGAGAGGGAGGAGAGAGGGAAGGAGAGAGAAGGGGGAGACTAGGAGAGAGGGAAGACTTAATCTACTGTAGGATCTCTTAATCAGTAAAAGACAGATCTCATATTTTCTATGTAGGAGAGGACAGAGGGATGGGATTAAGGTAAAAGTCAGTGATTGATGGATCTATCCCTCCCTCTGTTCCCCAGCCAGTCTGTCTGTGATGAAGCCATCAGCCCTTAGACAGCTGTCCATCCATACCCACAGAGAAATTACACAGGCGAGAGAGAGAGAGAGAGATTTTGCACATTGTTACAACACTGTATATATACATAATATGACATTTGAAATGTCTTTATTCTTTTGAAACTTCTGAGTGTAATGTTTACTGTTAATATTTATTGTTTATTTCACTTTTGTTTACTATCTACTTCACTTGCTTTGGCAATGTTAACACACGTTTCCCATGCCAATAAAGCCCTTAAATTGAAATTGAAATTGAATTGAGAGAGAGAGAGAGAGAGAGAGAGAGAGAGAGAGAGAGAGAGAGGGAGAGGGAGAGAGAGAGAATCTTTTCCCAGTTCTGATGCTCTGTCTTACCGACTAGTCTCTCCCCCTCCGGCCAGAACAGAGCAGAGGGATTGCACATCGTTATAACACTGTACATGACATTAGAAATCAAATCTATAGAGACATCTAAGTCAATGCAAATAGTCCGGGTGGCCATTTGATTAATTGTTCAGCTTGGGGGTAGAAGCTGTTAAGGAGCCTTTTGGACCTAGATGTCTCTATTCCTCCGAAACTTTTGTGAGTGTAACGTTTATTGTTCATTTTGATTGTTTATTTCACTATTGTTTATTATCTATTTTACTTGCTTTGGCAATGTAAACATATGTTTCCCATGCCAATAAAGCCCTTTGAATTGAATTGAATTGAATTGAATTGAATTGAATTGGAGGGAGGGAGATGAGGGAGGAGGGGAACAGAAGAGAGGAACAGAGGAGAATAAGAATTGACACCAGTGTGTTAATTAGCTAGCAGAGATGGAGCAAGGCTGCAGTTTGGGACCATCTGATGGAGAGAGGGGGAGACATTGACTGAATTAGCTCGCTGACACAGAGCAGAGCTGCAGTTTGGGGACCGGATACACTACTGTGACCTAGAATAACCTCCCCACTCTGCTAGACTATAATCTAACTAGCCATTCTGCTATAGACTATTATCTAACTAGCCATTCTGCTATAGACTATTATCTAACTAGCCATTCTGCTATAGACTATTATCTAACTAGCCATTCTGCTATAGACTATTATCTAACTAGCCATTCTGCTATAGACTCTTATCTAACTAGCCACTCTGCTAGACTATTATCTAACTAGCCATTCTGCTATAGACTCTTATCTAACTAGCCACTCTGCTAGATTATTATCTAACTAGCCATTCTGCTATAGACTATTATCTAACTAGCCATTCTGCTTTAGACTATTATCTAACTAGCCATTCTGCTATAGACTATTATCTAACTAGCCATTCTGCTAGACTATTATCTAACTAGCCACTCTGCTAGACTATTATCTAACTAGCCATTCTGCTATAGACTATTATCTAACTAGCCATTCTGCTTTAGACTATTATCTAACTAGACATTCTGCTATAGACTATTATCTAACTAGCCACTCTGCTATAGACTATTATCTAACTAGCCACTCTGCTATAGACTATTATCTAACTAGCCACTCTGCTATAGACTATTATCTAACTAACCATTCTGCTATAGACTATTATCTAACTAGCCATTCTGCTATAGACTATTATCTAACTAGCCACTCTGCTATAGACTATTATCTAACTAGCCATTCTGCTATAGACTATTATCTAACTAGCCATTCTGCTTTAGACTATTATCTAACTAGCCATTCTGCTATAGACTATTATCTAACTAGCCATTCTGCTAGACTATTATCTAACTAGCCACTCTGCTAGACTATTATCTAACTAGCCATTCTGCTATAGACTATTATCTAACTAGCCATTCTGCTTTAGACTATTATCTAACTAGCCATTCTGCTATATACTATTATCTAACTAGCCACTCTGCTAGACTATTATCTAACTAGCCATTCTGCTATAGACTATTTTCTAACTAGCCATTCTGCTATAGACTATTATCTAACTAGCCATTCTGCTATAGACTATTATCTAACTAGCCACTCTGCTAGACTATTATCTAACTAGCCACTCTGCTATAGACTATTATCTAACTAGCCATTCTGCTATAGACTATTATCTAACTAGCCATTCTGCTAGACTATTATCTAACTAGCCATTCTGCTATAGACTATTATCTAACTAGCCACTCTGCTAGACTATTATCTAACTAGCCATTCTGCTATAGACTATTATCTAACTAGCCATTCTGCTATAGACTATTATCTAACTAGCCACTCTGCTATAGTCTATTATCTAACTAGCCACTCTGCTATAGTCTATTATCTAACTAGCCACTCTGCTATAGACTATTATCTAACTAGCCATTCTGCTTTAGACTATTATCTAACTAGCCATTCTGCTATAGACTATTATCTAACTAGCCATTCTGCTATAGTCTATTATCTAACTAGCCACTCTGCTATAGTCTATTATCTAACTAGCCATTCTGCTATAGACTATTATCTAACTAGCCATTCTGCTATAGACTATTATCTAACTAGCCATTCTGCTATAGACTATTATCTAACTAGCCATTCTGCTATAGACTATTATCTAACTAGCCACTCTGCTATAGACTATTATCTAACTAGCCACTCTGCTATAGACTATTATCTAACTAGCCATTCTGCTATAGACTATTATCTAACTAGCCACTCTGCTAGAGACTATTATCTAACTAGCCACTCTGCTAGAGACTATTATCTAACTAGCCATTCTGCTATAGACTATTATCTAACTAGCCATTCTGCTATAGACTATTATCTAACTAGCCATTCTGCTATAGACTATTATCTAACTAGCCATTCTGCTAGACTATTATCTAACTAGCCACTCCCACTCTGCTATAGACTATTATCTAACTAGCCATTCTGCTATAGACTATTATCTAACTAGCCACTCTGCTATAGACTATTATCTAACTAGCCACTCTGCTATAGACTATTATCTAACTAGCCACTCTGCTATAGACTATTATCTAACTAGCCATTCTGCTATAGACTATTATCTAACTAGCCATTCTGCTATAGACTATTATCTAACTAGCCATTCTGCTAGACTATTATCAAACTAGCCACTCTGCTATAGTCTATTATCTAACTAGCCACTCTGCTATAGACTATTATCTAATTAGCCATTCTGCTATAGACTATTATCTAACTAGCCACTCTGCTATAGACTATTATCTAACTAGCCACTCTGCTATAGACTATTATCTAACTAGCCATTCTGCTATAGACTATTATCTAACTAGCCATTCTGCTATAGACTATTATCTAACTAGCCACTCTGCTATAGACTATTATCTAACTAGCCATTCTGCTAGACTATTATCTAACTAGCCATTCTGCTATAGACTATTATCTAACTAGCCACTCTGCTATAGACTATTATCTAACTAGCCACTCTGCTAGACTATTATCTAACTAGCCACTCTGCTAGACTATTATCTAACTACCATTCTGCTAGACTATTATCTAACTAGCCATTCTCTATAGACTATTATCTAACTAGCCATTCTGCTATAGACTATTATCTAACTAGCCATTCTGCTAGACTATTATCTAACTAGCCACTCTGCTAGACTATTATCTAACTAGCCACTCTGCTATAGACTATTATCTAACTAGCCATTCTGCTATAGACTATTATCTAACTAGCCACTCTGCTATAGACTTATCTAACTAGCCATTCTGCTATAGACTATTATCTAACTAGCCACTCTGCTATAGACTATTGTCTAACTAGCCACTCTGCTATAGACTATTATCTAACTAGTCATTCTGCTATAGACTATTATCTAACTAGCCATTCTGCTATAGACTATTATCTAACTAGCCATTCTGCTAGACTATTATCTAACTAGCCATTCTGCTATAGACTATTATCTAACTAGCCATTCTGCTATAGACTATTATCTAACTAGCCACTCTGCTATAGACTATTATCTAACTAGCCATTCTGCTATAGACTATTATCTAACTAGCCATTCTGCTATAGACTATTATCTAACTAGCCATTCTGCTATAGACTATTATCTAACTAGCCATTCTGCTAGACTATTATCTAACTAGCCACTCTGCTATAGACTATTATCTAATTAGCCATTCTGCTATAGACTATTATCTAACTAGCCACTCTGCTATAGACTATTATCTAACTAGCCATTCTGCTATAGACTATTATCTAACTAGCCACTCTGCTATAGACTATTATCTAACTAGCCATTCTGCTATAGACTATTATCTAACTAGCCACTCTGCTATAGACTATTATCTAACTAGCCACTCTGCTATAGACTATTATCTAACTAGCAACTCTGATATAGACTATTATCTAACTAGCCACTCTGCTATAGACTATTATCTAACTAGCCACTCTGCTATAGACTATTATCTAACTAGCCACTCTGCTATAGACTATTATCTAACTAGCCATTCTGCTATAGACTATTATCTAACTAGCCATTCTGCTATAGACTATTATCTAACTAGCCATTCTGCTAGACTATTATCTAACTACCCACTCTGCTATAGACTATTATCTAATTAGCCATTCTGCTATAGACTATTATCTAACTAGCCACTCTGCTATAGACTATTATCTAACTAGCCATTCTGCTAGACTATTATCTAACTAGCCATTCTGCTATAGACTATTATCTAACTAGCCACTCTGCTATAGACTATTATCTAACTAGCCATTCTGCTATAGACTATTATCTAACTAGCCACTCTGCTATAGACTATTATCTAACTAGCCATTCTGCTATAGACTATTATCTAACTAGCCACTCTGCTATAGACTATTATCTAACTAGCCACTCTGCTATAGACTATTATCTAACTAGCAACTCTGATATAGACTATTATCTAACTAGCCACTCTGCTATAGACTATTATCTAACTAGCCATTCTGCTATAGACTATTATCTAACTAGCCACTCTGCTATAGACTATTATCTAACTAGCCATTCTGATATAGACTATTATCTAACTAGCCATTCTGCTATAGACTATTATCTAACTAGCCATTCTGCTAGACTATTATCTAACTAGCCATTCTGCTATAGACTATTATCTAACTAGCCGCTCTGCTATAGACTATTATCTAACTAGCCACTCTGCTAGCCTATTATCTAACTAGCCATTCTGCTAGACTATTATCTAACTAGCCATTCTGCTATAGACTATTATCTAACTAGCCATTCTGCTATAGACTATTATCTAACTAGCCATTCTGCTATAGACTATTATCTAACTAGCCATTCTGCTAGACTATTATCTAACTAGCCACTCCCACTCTGCTATAGACTATTATCTAACTAGCCATTCTGCTATAGACTATTATCTAACTAGCCACTCTGCTATAGACTATTATCTAACTAGCCACTCTGCTATAGACTATTATCGAACTAGCCACTCTGCTATAGACTATTATCTAACTAGCCATTCTGCTATAGACTATTATCTAACTAGCCATTCTGCTATAGACTATTATCTAACTAGCCATTCTGCTAGACTATTATCCAACTAGCCAATCTGCTATAGTCTATTATCTAACTAGCCACTCTGCTATAGACTATTATCTAATTAGCCATTCTGCTATAGACTATTATCTAACTAGCCACTCTGCTATAGACTATTATCTAACTAGCCACTCTGCTATAGACTATTATCTAACTAGCCATTCTGCTATAGACTATTATCTAACTAGCCACTCTGCTATAGACTATTATCTAACTAGCCACTCTGCTATAGACTATTATCTAACTAGCCATTCTGCTAGACTATTATCTAACTAGCCATTCTGCTATAGACTATTATCTAACTAGCCACTCTGCTATAGACTATTATCTAACTAGCCACTCTGCTAGACTATTATCTAACTAGCCACTCTGCTAGACTATTATCTAACTACCATTCTGCTAGACTATTATCTAACTAGCCATTCTCTATAGACTATTATCTAACTAGCCATTCTGCTATAGACTATTATCTAACTAGCCATTCTGCTAGACTATTATCTAACTAGCCACTCTGCTAGACTATTATCTAACTAGCCACTCTGCTATAGACTATTATCTAACTAGCCATTCTGCTATAGACTATTATCTAACTAGCCATTCTGCTATAGACTATTATCTAACTAGCTATTCTGCTATAGACTATTATCTAACTAGCCATTCTGCTAGACTATTATCCAACTAGCCACTCTGCTATAGTCTATTATCTAACTAGCCACTCTGCTATAGACTATTATCTAATTAGCCATTCTGCTATAGACTATTATCTAACTAGCCACTCTGCTATAGACTATTATCTAACTAGCCACTCTGCTATAGACTATTATCTAACTAGCCATTCTGCTATAGACTATTATCTAACTAGCCATTCTGCTATAGACTATTATCTAACTAGCCACTCTGCTATAGACTATTATCTAACTAGCCATTCTGCTAGACTATTATCTAACTAGCCATTCTGCTATAGACTATTATCTAACTAGCCACTCTGCTATAGACTATTATCTAACTAGCCACTCTGCTAGACTATTATCTAACTAGCCACTCTGCTAGACTATTATCTAACTAGCCATTCTCTATAGACTATTATCTAACTAGCCACTCTGCTATAGACTATTATCTAACTAGCCACTCTGCTATAGACTATTATCTAACTAGCCATTCTGCTATAGACTATTATCTAACTAGCCACTCTGCTATAGACTATTATCTAACTAGCCACTCTGCTATAGACTATTATCTAACTAGCCACTCTGCTATAGACTATTATCTAACTAGCCATTCTGCTATAGACTATTATCTAACTAGCCACTCTGCTATAGACTATTATCTAACTAGCCACTCTGCTAGACTATTATCTAACTAGCCACTCTGCTAGACTATTATCTAACTACCATTCTGCTAGACTATTATCTAACTAGCCATTCTCTATAGACTATTATCTAACTAGCCACTCTGCTAGACTATTATCTAACTAGCCACTCTGCTAGACTATTATCTAACTAGCCATTCTCTATAGACTATTATCTAACTAGCCATTCTGCTATAGACTATTATCTAACTAGCCATTCTGCTAGACTATTATCTAACTAGCCACTCTGCTAGACTATTATCTAACTAGCCACTCTGCTATAGACTATTATCTAACTAGCCATTCTGCTATAGACTATTATCTAACTAGCCACTCTGCTATAGACTATTATCTAACTAGCCATTCTGCTATAGACTATTATCTAACTAGCCACTCTGCTATAGACTATTATCTAACTAGCCACTCTGCTATAGACTATTATCTAACTAGCCATTCTGCTATAGACTATTATCTAACTAGCCATTCTGCTAGACTATTATCTAACTAGCCATTCTGCTATAGACTATTATCTAACTAGCCATTCTGCTATAGACTATTATCTAACTAGCCACTCTGCTATAGACTATTATCTAACTAGCCATTCTGCTATAGACTATTATCTAACTAGCCATTCTGCTATAGACTATTATCTAACTAGCCATTCTGCTATAGACTATTATCTAACTAGCCATTCTGCTAGACTATTATCTAACTAGCCACTCTGCTATAGACTATTATCTAATTAGCCATTCTGCTATAGACTATTATCTAACTAGCCACTCTGCTATAGACTATTATCTAACTAGCCATTCTGCTAGACTATTATCTAACTAGCCATTCTGCTAGACTATTATCTAACTAGCCACTCTGCTATAGACTATTATCTAATTAGCCATTCTGCTATAGACTATTATCTAACTAGCCACTCTGCTATAGACTATTATCTAACTAGCCATTCTGCTAGACTATTATCTAACTAGCCATTCTGCTATAGACTATTATCTAACTAGCCACTCTGCTATAGACTATTATCTAACTAGCCATTCTGCTATAGACTATTATCTAACTAGCCACTCTGCTATAGACTATTATCTAACTAGCCATTCTGCTATAGACTATTATCTAACTAGCCACTCTGCTAGACTATTATCTAACTAGCAACTCTGATATAGACTATTATCTAACTAGCCACTCTGCTATAGACTATTATCTAACTAGCCATTCTGCTATAGACTATTATCTAACTAGCCACTCTGCTATAGACTATTATCTAACTAGCCATTCTGATATAGACTATTATCTAACTAGCCATTCTGCTATAGACTATTATCTAACTAGCCATTCTGCTAGACTATTATCTAACTAGCCATTCTGCTATAGACTATTATCTAACTAGCCGCTCTGCTATAGACTATTATCTAACTAGCCACTCTGCTAGCCTATTATCTAACTAGCCATTCTGCTAGACTATTATCTAACTAGCCACTCTGCTATAGACTATTATCTAACTAGCCATTCTGCTAGACTATTATCTAACTAGCCATTCTGCTATAGACTATTATCTAACTAGCCATTCTGCTATAGACTATTATCTAACTAGCCATTCTGCTATAGACTATTATCTAACTAGCCATTCTGCTATAGACTATTATCTAACTAGCCATTCTGCTATAGACTATTATCTAACTAGCCACTCTGCTATAGACTATTATCTAACTAGCCATTCTGCTATAGACTATTATCTAACTAGCCACTCTGCTAGACTATTATCTAACTAGCCATTCTGCTATAGACAAGCATTTAGAATACATCTCTGCATTAAGCATTTAGAATACATCTCTGCACTAAGCATTTAGAATACATCTCTGCACTAAGCATTTAGAATACATCTCTGCACTAAGCATTTAGAATACATCTCTGCACTAAGCATTTAGAATACATCTCTGCACTAAGCATTTAGAATACATCTCTGCACTAAGCATTTAGAATACATCTCTGCACTAAGCATTTAGAATACATCTCTGCACTAAGCATTTAGAATACATCTCTGCACTAAGCATTTAGAATACATCTCTGCACTAAGCATTTAGAATACATCTCTGCACTAAGCATTTAGAATACATCTCTGCACTAAGCATTTAGAATACATCTCTGCACTAAGCATTTAGAATACATCTCTGCACTAAGCATTTAGAATACATCTCTGCACTAAGCATTTAGAATACATCTCTGCACTAAGCATTTAGAATACATCTCTGCACTAAGCATTTAGAATACATCTCTGCACTAAGCATTTAGAATACATCTCTGCACTAAGCATTTAGAATACATCTCTGCACTTAGCAAAAGAGTGCCATCTCCACTGCTATTTTAGTTATCAGGTAATCTGACTATTCTGTCATCATTCATTCTATTTACTTACTTCAGTAATTTGAGGGTTTTCGGTATAGTTGCCTAATGTTGGAGGGGCATATAATTCTGTTTTAATGTAACTCCTGAATCACTATGATAATTATAATAGTTTTTTCTTGTGTATTTCGAAGTCCAAAGTGTAGGAATACAGGTGAAATCAGTTACTGACACAGACATGGAGGTGTAGCAGGAAGATCGGAACGCCGTGAACCAAGAGGTTGGGAGTTCAAATCCCAGGTATGAACATGTTGAATAATAATTACTGTATAAATAAACATACACAATGTAGCCGTGAAAGTGTGTTGAAAGCATTTTGACTGTGTGACGTTCAGTGGACATCCTAACAACTCATTTTTGTTTACAGAGCATCACCTGTGAAATCTCATGTGAAAAATATCCACATGTGAAACATCGACACGTGAAGTGTTCGTAATCCACATGGTTTCCCATGTGAGAGAAAGATTAAGAGAGAGGGTGAGTGAATGATTGAGAACAGAATATAGACAGATGGTGAAAGAGAGGAGACAGAGATTATGTGACAGACAGACAGACAGACAGACAGACAGACAGACAGACAGACAGACAGACGGGGGGAGAGAGAGACAGACGGGGGGAGAGAGAGAGAGAGAGAGAGAGGGGGGGAGAGCGCGACTAAACAGCAGACTACATAATAATAATAATATAATATGCCATTTAGCAGACGCTTTTATCCAAAGCGACTTACAGTCGTGCGTGCATACATTTTTGTGTATGGGTGGTCCCGGGGATCGAACCCACTACCTTGGCGTTACAAGTGCCGTGCTCTACCAGCTGAGCTACAGAGGACCACACAAGCCAGATTGGATTTGTACAAAATTATCGTACAACAGACCACAATTACACCCTCCAGACTCTAATTGACAAACAAGTAAATCAAAACAAAGGCAAAATCTTTCTACTAGAAAGCATTTGATTCAATTTGGCACAAAGGTCTTTTTTTACAAACTAATAGAAAGTGGTATTGGAGGGAAAACATATGATGTTATTAAATCAATGTACACTAAAAACAAATGTGCGATTAAAAATCGGCAACAAGCAAACAGACATCTTCTCTCAGGGACGTGGAGTGAAACAGGGCTGCCCAATAAGTCCAACACTATTTAACATCTACATTAATGAATTGGCAAAAACATTAGAAGAATCAGCAGCACCTGGTCTCACCCTACACAACACTGAAATCAAGTGTCTGCTGTACGCAGATGACCTGGTGCTACTGTCTCCCACTAAGGAGGGGTTACAGCAGCATCTAGATCATCTGCACAGGTTCTGTCAGACCTGGGTTCTGACAGTTAACCTAAAAAAACAGAATATAATGATATGACAAAAATAAATTCTATTTGGACACAGTTCTATTAGAACACACCAAAAATTACACGTATCTAGGACTAAATATCAGCAACGCAGGTAGCTTTCACATGGCTGTGAACGAGCTGAGAGACAAAGCAAGAAGAGCATTCTATGCCATTAAAAGGAACATTAAAATCGAAATTCCAATTAGAATCTGGCTCAACATTTTCCAATCAGTTATAGAACCAATTGCTCTATATGGCAGCGAAGTATGGGGTCCGCTCTCTAATACTGAATTTACCAAATGGGACAAACATCCAATCGAAATACTGCATGCAGAGTTTTGCAAGACTGTATTGCAAGTGCAAAGAAAAACTCAAAATAACGCATGTAGAGCAGAATTGGGCCAA
>NW_028163174.1:0-10000 GCF_964263955.1 Coregonus lavaretus | reverse complement strand
TGGATACATACTGCTACATGGCGGATACATACTGCTACATGGAGGATAATGGTGGATACATACTGCTACATGGTGGATACATACTGCTACATGGAGGATAATGGAGGATAATGGTGGATACATACTGCTACATGGAGGATAATGGTGGATACATACTGCTACATGGAGGATAATGGTGGATACATACTGCTACATGGAGGATAGTGGTAGATACATACTGCTACATGGAGGATACATACTGCTACATGGAGGATAATGGTAGATACATACTGCTACATGGAGGATAATGGTGGATACATACTGCTACATGGAGGATAATGGTGGATACATACTGCTACATGGAGGATACATACTGCTACATGGAGGATAATGGTGGATACATACTGCTACATGGAGGATAATGGTGGATACATACTGCTACATGGAGGATACATACTGCTACATGGAGGATAATGGTGGATACATACTGCTACATGGAGGATACATACTGCTACATGGAGGATAATGGTGGATACATACTGCTACATGGAGGATACATACTGCTACATGGAGGATAATGGTGGATACATACTGCTACATGGAGGATACATACTGCTACATGGAGGATAATGGTGGATACATACTGCTACATGGAGGATAATGGTGGATACATACTGCTACATGGAGGATAATGGTGGATACATACTGCTACATGGAGGATACATACTGCTACATGTAGGATAATGGTGGATACATACTGCTACATGGAGGATAATGGTGGATACATACTGCTACATGGAGGATACATACTGCTACATGGAGGATAATGGTGGATACATACTGCTACATGGAGGATAATGGTGGATACATACTGCTACATGGTGGATACATACTGCTACATGGATACATACTGCTACATGGAGGATAGTGGTGGATACATACTGCTACATGGAGGATACATACTGCTACATGGAGGATAATGGAGGATAATGGTGGATACATACTGCTACATGGAGGATAATGGTGGATACATACTGCTACATGGAGGATACATACTGCTACATGGAGGATAATGGTGGATACATACTGCTACATGGAGGATAATGGTGGTACATACTGCTACATGGAGGATACATACTGCTACATGGAGGATAATGGAGGATAATGGTGGATACATACTGCTACATGGAGGATACATACTGCTACATGGAGGATAATGGTGGATACATACTGCTACATGGAGGATAATGGTGGTACATACTGCTACATGGAGGATACATACTGCTACATGGAGGATAATGGTGGATACATAATGCTACATGGAGGATAATGGTGGATACATACTGCTACATGGAGGATACATACTGCTACATGGAGGATAGTGGTGGATACATACTGCTACATGGAGGATACATACTGCTACATGGAGGATAATGGTGGATACATACTGCTACATGGAGGATAATGGTGGATACATACTGCTACATGGAGGATAGTGGTGGATACATACTGCTACATGGAGGATAATGGCGGATACATACTGCTACATGGAGGATACATACTACTACATGGAGGATAATGGAGGATAATGGTGGATACATACTGCTACATGGAGGATAATGGCGGATACATACTGCTACATGGAGGATACATACTACTTCACGGGGGATAATGGTGGATATATACTACTACACGGAGGATACACACTACTACACAGGGGATAATGGTGGATACATACTGCTACATGGGGGATAATGTGGTCTACATACTGCCACATGGGGGATACATACTGCTACCTTCCCCCTCTCTCCAACCTACCTTCCTCTCCCTCCCCAACCTCTCCCCAACCTACCGTCCCTCTCTCTCCCCAACCTACCGTCCCTCTCTCTCCCCAACCTACCTTCCCCCTCTCTCCCCAACCTACCGTCCCTCTCTCTCCCCAACCTACCTTCTCCTTCTCTCCCCAACCTACCTTCCCCCTCTCCCCCCAACCTACCTTCCCCCTCTCCCCCAACCTACCTTCCCCCTCTCCCCCCAACCTACCTTCCCCCTCTCCCCAACCTACAGTCACCCTCTCCCCAACCTACCTTCCCCCTCTCCCCCCAACCTACCTTCCCCCTCTCCCCCCAACCTACCTTCCCCCACTCCCCAACCTACCTTCCCCCTCTCCCCCAACCTACCTCCCCTCCCCCCAACCTACTTCCCCCTCTCCCCCCCAACCTACCTCCCCCTCTCCCCCAACCTACCTTCCCCCTCTCCCCAACCTACCTTCCCCCTCTCCCCAACCTACCTTCCCCCTCTCCCCAAATCACCTTCCCCCCTCTCCCCAAATCTACCTTCCCCCTCTCACCCAATCTCCCCCTCTCCCCAATCTACCTTCCCCCTCTCCCCAATCTACCTTCCCCCTCTCCCCAATCTACCTCCCCCCTCTCCCCAAACCTACCTCCCCCTCTCTACTCTCCCTTGATATTTTCCCTCCAAGAGAGAGTGAAGACAGAACATGTGTTACTATATTATTCCCAGTCTCTTCTATCCCAGGATGAAATGTTAATGTGTTTACAGTCAGATTACAGTACTGTCTGGTGTAGTAGCACAGTGAGTGGTTTTTAGTAGTTGTATTGTAGCGTGAGGCTCACACTATCCTTTAATGACACAAAGGGAAAAGCATTAAGTTATTGTTTCGCTCTTCTTTCTGTGTTTTAAACTTCAATATTTATTACTGTTACTAATCTGTGTGTGTAAATATGAGAGGGGGAGACTAAATTCTATAACCACTTCAACGGAAGCGATTCCCAAACCTTCCATAACAAAGCCATCACCTACAGAGAGATGAACTTGGAGAAGAGTCCCCCCTAAGTAAGCTGGTCCTGGGGCTCTGTTCACAAACACAAACAGACCCCACAGAACCCCAGGACAACAACACAATTAGACCCAACCAAATCATGAGAAAACAAAAAGAGAATTACTTAACACTAGAAAGAATTAACAAATAAACAGAGCAAACTAGAATGCTATTTGGCCCTAAACAGAGAGTACACAGTGGCAGAATACCTGACCACTGTGACTGACCCAAACTTAAGGAAAGCTTTGACTATGTACAGACTCAGTGAGCATAGCCTTGCTATTGAGAAAGGCCGCTGTAGGCAGACCTGGCTCTCAAGAGAAGACAGGCTATGTGCACACTGCCCACAAAATGAGGTGGAAACTGAGCTGCACTTCCTAACTTCCTGCCAAATGTATGACCATATTAGAGACACATATTTCCCTCAGATTACAGAGATCCACAAAAAACTAGAAAACAAACCCAATTTTGATAAACTCCCTTATCTATTGGGTGAAAAACCACAGTGTGCCATCACAGCAGCAAGATTTGTGACCTGTTGCCACAAGAAAAGGGCAACCAGTGAAGAACAAACACCATTGTAAGTACAACCCATATTTATTTTCCCATTTGTACTTTAACTATTTGCACATTGTTACAACACTGTATATATACATAATATGACATTTGAAATGTCTTTATTCTTTTGGAACTTCTGAGTGTAATGTTTACTGTTAATATTTATTTCACTTTTGTTTACTATCTACTTCACTTGCTTTGGCAATGTTAACACACGTTTCCCATGCCAATAAAGCCCTTCAATAGAGAGATTGTTTAACACCGACAAAGTGAAAAGCATTTAGTTATTGCCACAATCACATCCACACCACCACATTCAAAGGTAGACTCAGTGATATGATGTACAGTGAGGGAAAAAAGTATTTGATCCCCTGCTGATTTTGTACGTTTGCCCACTGACAAAGAAATCATCAGTCTATAATTTTAATGGTATGTTTATTTGAACAGTGAGAGACAGAAAAACAACAAAAAAATCCAGAAAAACGCATGTAAAAAATGTTATAAATTGATTTGCGTTTTAATGAGGGAAATAAGTATTTGACCCCCTCTTAATCAGAAAGATTTCTGGCTCCCAGGTGTCTTTTATACAGGTAACGAGCTGAGATTAGGAGCACACTCTTAAAGGGAGTGCTCCTAATCTCAGCTTGTTACCTGTATAAAAGACACCTGTCCACAGAAGAAATCAATCAATCAGATTCCAAACTCTCCACCATGGCCAAGACCAAAGAGCTCTCCAAGGATGTCAGGGACAAGATTGTAGACCTACACAAGGCTGGAATGGGCTACAAGACCATTGCCAAGCAGCTTGGTGAGAAGGTGACAACAGTTGGTTCGATTATTCGCAAATGGAAGAAACACAAAATAACTGTCAATCTCTCTCGGCCTGGGGCTCCATGCAAGATCTCACCTCGTGGAGTTGCAATGATCATGAGAACGGTGAGGAATCAGCCCAGAACTACACGGGAGGATCTTGTCAATGATCTCAAGGCAGCTGGGACCATAGTCACCAAGAAAACAAATTGGTAACACACTACGCCGTGAAGGACTGAAATCCTGCAGCGCCCGCAAGGTCCCCCTGCTCAAGAAAGCACTTATACAGGGCCATCTGAAATTTGCCAATGAACATCTGAATGATTCAGAGGAGAACTGGGTGAAAGTGTTGTGGTCAGATGAGACCAAAATTTGGTATCAACTCAACTCGCCGTGTTTGGAGGAGGAGGAATGCTGCCTATGACCCCAAGAACACCATCCCCACCGTCAAACATGGAGGTGGAAACATGCTTTGGGGGTGTTTTTCTGCTACGGGTCAGGACAACTTTACCGCATCAAAGGGACGATGGATGGGGCCATGTACCGTCAAATCTTGGGTGAGAACCTCCTTCCCTCAGCCAGGGCATTGAAAATGGGTCGTGGATGGGTATTCCAGCATGACAATGACCCAAAACACACGGCCAAGGCAACAAAGGAGTGGCTCAAGAAGAAGCACATTAAGGTCCTGGAGTGGCCTAGCCAGTCTCCAGACCTTAATCCCATAGAAAATCTGTGGAGTGAGCTGAAGGTTAGATTTGCCAAACGTCAGCCTCGAAACCTTAATGACTTGGAGAAGATCTGCAAGATGTGTGCAAACCTGGTGGCCAACTACAAGAAACGTCTGACCTCTGTGATTGCCAACAAGGATTTTGCCACTTAGTACTAAGTCCTGTTTTGCAGAGGGGTCAAATACTTATTTCCCTCATTAAAATGCAAATCAATTTATAACATTTTTGACATGCGTTTTTCTGGATTTTTTTGTTGTTATTCTGTCTCTCACTGTTCAAATAAACCTACCATTAAAACTATAGACTGATCATGTCTTTGTCAGTGGGCAAAACGTACAAAATCAGCAGGGGATCAAATACTTTTTTCCCCCCTCACTGTAGATGCAGAAAGTAAATCAGCAAACTGTGTCAATTTCCGCAACCACTAAGAGCTGTGAGAGTGCGAGGCTGTTTTGGTGCCCAGGCTACCACACTGAGGCTCAACTTCTCCGCTGTTTTGGTGCCCAGGCTACCACGCTGAGGCTCAACTTCTCCTCTGTTCTGGTACCCAGGCTACCACGCTGTGAACAGCTCCTCTCTCCCTCTGCTCTCCTCCTCCTTTCTCCCTACCACGCTGTGAACATGCTCAAATTAGGGTCGCGCACTATCCAGATTTTTCATACCGTTCCGATACCATACCGGGGTATACGGTATTACCGGCAGTGCGCACACAAGGGGGCACTATTTCTTTCCAAACGTTAAAATATAAAACGCTAATAAGTGCAAGCGAACATAAACTAATTGCAAGGACAGACACCCCAGCTCATAAAGTAGTACAACTATCTCAAAAGGCTTGCTACACACAAAAAAACAAATATTAGACAACAGGGATGTTGATCAAGGAGGGGGTTGAATGTCTCTGCTGGAACTAAGAAGCTTGATCTGGCAATTAGGTTAGCCACTTAGCTAGCCACTTAGCAAACCAAATGCACAGCTGGAGCCCTGAGCCGGAGATAATTTATTTGGCACATCTTAGATAGCTAACTTACAGTTAGTTATAAGATATTTAGCAGGAAAACATTAGTAGTGAATCTCAAGTGTAACTTGATCACCTCTCTTGAACAACAGTGGAACGTCACGTCACTAAAGCTTCCGTTTGCTCTTTGTAAACAACCACACCATGTGACTGGCTCAATCAGCTGCTTTGGGGAAGGCCTTCATGCTGGCTCAATCAGCTGCTTTGGGGAAGGCCTTCATGCTGGCTCAATCAGCTGCTTTGGGGAAGGCCTTCATGCTGGCTCAATCAGCTGCTTTGGGGAAGGCCTTCATGCTGGCTCAATCAGCTGCTTTGGGGAAGGCCTTCATGCTGGCTCAATCAGCTGCTTTGGGGAAAGCCTTCATGCTGGCTCAATCAGATGCTTTGGGGAAAGCCTTCATGCTGGCTCAATCAGCTGCTTTGGGGAAAGCCTTCATGCTGGCTCAATCAGCTGCTTTGGGGAAAGCCTTCATGGTGGCTCAATCAGCTGCTTTGGGGAACGGCTTCACAATAAAACAAATCTGCTTTATCTATTAACCTAGTGCAAGGAATCACTATTTATATAGGGAAATGGGATGTGTGTGTGAAGCATGCGTGCATATGTGAATCTAAGGCTGTGTGTGTGGGTGTGAGTGAGAGTGTGTGTGTGTGTGTGTGTGTGTGAGTGAGAGTGTGTGTGTGTGTGTGAGAGTGTGTGAGTTACCTGGAGGCAGCAAAGAAGTTGGTGACCTGGTATCCAAAGCTGCCGTAGTATGCATGCTCCATGATGGCCATCAACTGGACACAGTTATAACCTGACAGAGACATTATAACCAGTTATAACCTGAAATAAAGACATAACCAGTTATAACCTGACAGAGACATTATAACCAGTTATAACCTGACAGAGACATTATAACCAGTTATAACCTGAAATAAAGACATAACCAGTTATAACCTGACAGAGACATTATAACCAGTTATAACCTGAAATAAAGACATTAACCCGTTATAATTCAGATGGAATTGAATGGAGAAGGTGTATGGTGGGTATTCACAGCGTGTTTCTAAATGAAATACCTCCCTACTCCACGCTGTTAAGGAGTTAAACAGCACAACTGTTCTGGGTTTTAGACAGGGCTGAGATAAGGAGGCTAACAGAGATAATGTTTCCTACTGTTGCAGCATGGCCAGCCTTTCCCCTGCAGCGCTCACACAGATAGGACAGAGAGTGAGACAGAGAGAGAGACAGAGACAGAGACAGAGAGAGAGAGAGAGAGAGAGAGAGAGAGAGAGAGAGAGAGAGAGAGAGAGAGAGAGAGAGAGAGAGAATCCCTTTCTGACATTTATCCATCCAAGGGTGGACTCCCTACCAAGTCCCCCTGGGCTTAGCTGTGCTCTAACACCCTGTGTGTGTGTGTGTGTGTGTGTGTGTGTGTGTGTGTACGCGCAGTATGGGGGTCGTCTTAGACCCTGCTGTGAGCTCCAAGCAACAGTCCTGAACCCCAACCTCTAACAGGGCTCAGGGTGAGGGTGAGGGTGAGGGTGTAAACGCCTCACCCAGACGGCACCCTATTTCCTCTCCCTCTGCTCTCCTCCTCCTCCTCCTCCTCTCTCCCTCTGCTCTCCTCCCTCCTCCTCCTCCTCCTCCTCCCTCTCTCCCTCTGCTCTCCTCCTCCTCCTCCTCCTCCCTCCCTCTCTCCTCCTCCTCTCTCCCTCTGCTCTCCCTCCTCCTCCCTCCTCTCCCTCTGCCCTCCCTCCTCCTCCTCCTCCTCCTCTCTCCCTCTCCTCCCTCCTCCCTCCCTCCTCCTCCTCTCTCTCCTCTCTCTCCTCTCCTCCTCTCCTCCTCCTCCTCCCTCTCCTCTCCTCTCTCCTCTCCCTCCTCCTCCTCCTCCTCTCTCCCTCTGCTCCTCCTCTCTCCTCTGCCTCCTCTCCTCCTCCTCTCTCTCTCTGCTCCTCTCTCCTCCTCCTCCTCTCTCCTCTCCTCTCCTCCTCCTCCTCCTCCTCCTCTCTCCTCTCTCCTCCTCCTCTCTCCTCTCCTCCTCCTCCTCCTCCTCCTCTCTCCCTCTCTCTCTCTCCTCTCTCCTCTCTCCTCTGCTCCTCTCTCTCTCCTCTCCTCTCTCCTCTCTCCTCCTCTCCTCCTCTCCTCTCTCCCTCTGCTCTCCTCTCCTCCTCTCTCCCTCTCTGCTCTCCTCTCCTCCTCCTCCTCTCCCTCTGCTCTCCCTCTCTCCTCCTCTCTCCTCTGCCTCCTCTCTCCCTCTGCTCCTCCTCTCTCCTCTCCCTCTCCTCTCTCCTCCTCCTCCTCCTCCTCTCTCTCCCTCTGCTCTCCTCTCTCCCTCTCCTCCTCTCTCCCTCTGCTCTCCTCTCCTTCCTCCTCTCTCCCTCTGCTCTCCCTCCTCCTCCTCCTCCTCTCTCCCTCTGCTCTCCTCTCCTCCTCCTCTTCCCTCTGCTCTTCCTCTCCTCTCCTCTCTCTCCCTCTGCTCTCCTCTCCTCCTCCTCCTCTCTCCCTCTGCTCTCCTCTCCTCCTCCCTCCCTCCCTCTCCTCTCCTCCTTTCTCTCTGCTCTCCTTCTCCTCTCTCCCTCTGCTCTCCTCTCCTCCTCCTCCTCTCTCCCTCTGCTCTCCTCTCCTCCTCCTCCCTCCCTCTCCTCTCCTCCTTTCTCCCTCTGCTCTCCTTCTCCTCTCTCCCTCTGCTCTCCTCTCCTTCTCCCTCTCTCCTCTCTCCCTCTGGAGGAGAGCAGAGGGAGAGAGGAGGAGGAGGAGAGCAGAGGGAGAGAGGAGGAGGAGGAGAGGAGAGGGAGAGAGGAGGAGAGCAGAGGGAGAAAGGAGGAGGAGGAGAGGAGAGCAGAGGGAACAGGGTGCCATTTGAGAGTGAGAGGAAATGGAGAAGGAAACTTATTTCGCACTAATTGAGACGAAACCATGTAACCATAACCCTTCAGAGTGGAGTTCACTGTAGTTGACTGTCCATTAGGGAGATGAAAACATCCTCCTGCTAAACACCATTAGATACAGACTGCATCCCCAATGGCACCCTATTCCCTGTATACACTGAGTATACAAAACATTAAGAACACCTTCCTAATAATGAGTTCCCCTTTCGACCCTCAGAACAGCCTCAGTTTGTTGGGCATGGACTGTACAAGGTGTCGAAAGTGTTCCACAGGGATGCTGGCCCATGTTGACTCCAATGCTTCCCCACAGCTGTGTCAAGTTGGCTGGATGTTCTTTGGGTGGGTGGGTGGGACCATTCTTGATACAGACGGGAAACCGTTGAGTGTGGAAAAACCCAGCAGCATTGCAGTTCTTGACTAGGCTTGAATGGCGGGGGGGACCCGGTTACCGAGATTGACCGCCCAAAAAACCACTCCCTTGAACTGGAACTGCTAAGATATATTCGATGTCTAAAATCTGTCTTCTCTAGGGCCTCTGCATGATGAACCAACGCTCAGGGTGGGGACAGACAGTCCATCCCAGGAGCAGCTTCGATATCAGGTTCATCCGGCCAAGACGTTCCACGGAGAGGTTTAGACTGTCAGTTTTACCCCACAGCCATAATGCTTTTTAATGAGTGTAATGGATGAGGTGTTTTATGATGTCTTCCTGTTGTGAACCGCGGTGCTTGTTTTCCCTCCAGAGAAGAAAACAGCACTGGAATCAGACTATTCTGTTAGGGATACTATGGTGCATGTGCCTTTATGGTGTCTTAATATGTTGTTGTTTCTTATGACCTGGGATAAATGCTACAGTACTCTCCTCCCCTCTGTCCCCCTCTCCAGTCATCTTCCCCTTCCTAACTTCCCATTATAGGGTCCGACTGTTATACAGCTACAGCTCATGTCCTGATGCAAAATGAACATCGAGTAACGGTCTGGGAAGTTTGTGGATAAACGGTAGACAATGTGTGTCTTCTGTTACCAACCATCTACATTTTACATTTACATTTGAGTCATTTAGCAGACGCTCTTATCCAGAGCGACTTACAGTTAGTGAATACATTTTTTTTTTTTTTTTTTATACTTGCCCCCCGTGGGAATCAAACCCACAACCCTGGCATTGCAAACGCCATGCTCTATCAACTGAGCTACATC